>NC_136494.1:3878279-3920779 GCF_053919585.1 Euprymna scolopes | reverse complement strand
GCCTACTTTCAGAGTGCCCCTTCTTGGGGAGCTGGTTCCCTATATTACAAACGACCTTGTGTCACATTTTGCTTTCGTAGGGAAGCAAAATAAATACTTACTATTTAAAATTTAAGCATGACTGACTGACCGATCATCTTATGGAGACACGTGGATGCATTTTAAAAAAATGCTCTTTTATAATAAAGGTTTCTGTCTGTCTGAGAAACTCATACTAAAAATAAAGATTTGTTTTATTTTCTCCATTAATCTCTATATAAATAAAATGAACTCATTTTTTTCCCGTCGGATTTTGACCTTAATAGGATTAAAAATCAAGATATTTCATGCAAATATAATATGCACAAACGGCAGAACAATATCTGAGGTGTGTTATAGGCTTATTATTTCTCAAATTCCTCGATAATCTTAGATTTCTATACTTTTTCTGCTGAGAAGTCACGGCCAAAATCGGTTAAGATTATTGGCGTGGTAAAATATTTTCTCTCTAATAAATTCCTCCTCCCCCTGCCACCACTTAACACCGTTTGGGGATCGTTCACAAGGAACAGTTGAGAAGAGAACACCGGTTTGGCTTCGTAGTTCTTTCATGTGAAGTTATTTAAAATCACTAAACTAAGCTGCAGTGCTCTGTGGCGTAGTGGTTAGCGTGCTGGACAATTCACATTATATTTTCACGTTCGCGCCGACCTACCGTAGTCTTTTTTTTTTTTCCTAAACAACTGGAATGGACTTTTCTTGGTAGCCAAACTGTTAACGTTGCAGATGGTTTTTTTTTTGTTTTTTTTTCACACTTTATTTTCCTACTTTTACTCATGACTCCGGGTTTGATCCTTCCTACTTACCTACCATAACATTTTTAACCCCCCCCCCCCCCCCCGTCCCGGAAACAAACACTCGGGCAACGCCGGGTACCCCCGCTAGTAAAAAATAAAAAATAGTTACAAATTTCAAGACTCTTAAAATCCTTTCTTGTGATTTTGTTGGTCCCACAGTTTTCATCCACAATGCAAATTCGGTTTTCGGTTTGTCCTTTTTTTTTTTTTCACTAAAGCTGCTGAACCAAAATAAATTAGTGTAAATTGTACAGAAACTTCCTGTAAGCCGCTCTGCATATCGTTGGGATTTAATTACGGATAGAGAACCTTCCATTTGCTAATTGATTTTGCAGGAAGGTGGAGAAAAAGGTTTGTGGGGGAAGATTTACATTAGAATTGAGGTATGCTTCGACCCCTCATCTACCCTCAATCACCCCTAACCTTTCTTTTGTTTATGAGGGTGGTGAACGCCTTATTGTTTTCACTTGAGAAATTATAGGCATGCGTGTGTGAAATGACAATGTTATAAGTACATATGACACTTGATACAGGAAGGTGCAAATACATATTTATAACTTCCGCAGCATATGAACATGTACAATGTTCCTACGCAGGTAAATGTAATAAAAGATCCGAAAGTGGGGAGAATCAAACCAGAACCTTTAAGAGTGGAGCAATGTGGCCTTTTAAAAATTACCTGGGTAGCTCTATCCGCAATTCTCAGTCAGGGTGTCTCAGGCAGTTAGCAATATACTTACTTCACTTGAAAAACAGAAGGCAAAACCATGAACAGCACCAAATATAACAGCACTGCTAGCAGCAGCAGCAGTCATATTACAGCTAACATATGCAAATGACCAAATCGGTTGAGTGGGTGACGTCACAGAAAAGAGAAATAAAAAGCTGACTTGCTGTATATATTCTTTTAACATTCGTTTGCAAAAAAAAAAAAATTTTACTCGTTATTTGCACCTTTACATAGCGATTACAATATTTAAATCTTTAACACTATCTTTTTATCAAAGTAAACTGAAACCATAGTAAAGCCTCTTATCTTTGTTTTTTTAACTCAAAAAGTTGAAGAGCTATGAAAACGAAAGTGGTACCATTAAAACGAGTGACCTTTTGTACTCCAGAATTTATTTTTTTACATAGTCATTACGATTGTCAATGCTTTTTTCATCAATTTCTTTTAATGCTTCGGTCATAAAAGTCCAGAGCACGCTTTGTCACTTATATCTCTGTCGCTTGCCACTCTGAAATCGACAAACCCATCTCTTAATCATGCTGACAACAACTGCATTGGCTTCATAAATGTTCGACAGGTACCAGTGAATGTGGATCAGTTAAATTATTTGTGTATTGAGAAATTCAATGACACATCTCCATTTCTGACGCACGTCCATGACAGAGGTTGTTTTCTTAGAGACTGACACCGTAAGTATCTGCAACAGAATGATGAAGCTTTCAGGTCATGAATATATAAGTTCAGTTTGCATAACAATGCAGTTTGCAATCCTCATTTGGGTGGAATTAAACATTGTCTTCCTGCGGTTCTTTTTCCTTTGGACACCTCGTTCGTTGTAAAGGAACTGTTTTTGGGAGTCTGGAATCTAACATGCGACATATGACTGTTGTAAGTAAAACAAATGCTGTATACCCTTTAAATAAGGTTTTTATTAGCACAAAAGAACGATACGTCGGGTTCGACGTCAACACTATAAAGTAAAATGGCGGACACTACTGGAGTAGTATACAAAGCTAGCGCTTCGTCAGGGAGAGTGCTATTGGGAAGTTTCGTATCCATACGAAACACGATACAACAATGACCTGCCCAACGAATCAGAAAATACTGCATCTAAAAATATTGCTTATAAACTGACAAAAAAAAAAACTCCAGAAATTCTTAAGATGCGTCCATTCAATTTGTGCCTTTAATAATTGAAACAGATTTCAAACTTTCAAATGATCAACTGACAGATGATTCTCACCCGTTTCCATCTTTTTTGACCTTTCACAAATATTCACCACTTACCAAGGTCAAAAGGTCATTCGAGGATAAAGGTTAATGGGTTTGTCAGTTGGACAGTGAAACATTGTGAAGATTTGTAACGATGGTTGAGATTGGCCAGAAATTAGAATAATTTAAGAGAAAAGCTCAACAAGAATTTAACACTGGATTTAAAAACGACCATGCTATAGTCCGTTGGGAAGCAGTCTTGTGGTATTGTGCTTATTTTCCTCACTAGAAGTTTTCAGTGCTTGTTTACTTGTAATAACAAGTGTTATTCAATTGAGTCGAATTGACAACAAGTCCAAGTCTCACCAGACTTCCAGCACTTTCCGTTTATTTTGATAACCCTTGCAAATCACTTTGCATTGTCGCAACAACTGTTTTCCATTGATTTATCATTGATAACAATTAATGGCTCTCTCTGTTCTTCCAGTGGAGGGTTGGATAGTTCTCACCTTTCTCAGTCTTTCCATCTTTGACCCTTCCCAAATATTTCATATGATACAAACTGAAGCTGGTTATACAACTTTACTTGTTTTTTTTTTTTGTTTTGTTTTTTTTGGGGGGGGGGGTGAATTTTTGGCAGTTTCAGTTCTTTTGTTTTTGTCTTCCTTGGAAATCTTTAAATTTCAACTTAACTGTAGCTGATTATGTAGGTTGGTTTCCTCACTCAAGGATTTAAAAAAATATTTTACTTATTCTCATCAGTGCAGTGCATTGTATAGTGTTAACCTTCCCTTTGATTCCAATTTCTCCTACTCCCTCTTCCAGGTTTTTGAGAGCTAATTCTCCTAGAATTATTCATTTTACAGTAACTTTCTTCTTTAAGGGAAAGGAAACGATGACAGATTATTGAATTTCTGATAATTTCATTCCCTTTGGATTCATGTATTTTTTTGTTTTATTTCTATTTCAATTTAGTTATAGTTGGTTGGTTGGTTTCCTCCCTCAAACATTTTCTTAAATATTTCACCTGTTCTTAACAGTGCAGTGCATGAATAGTTGCTAACTTTCCTTGTTCTAGTCTCTCTTTCAGGTTTTTGAGAACTGATCTAAGCTTTCCTACAATTATTTGTTTATTTCGATTCTTAATATATGTCCATTCAAGTATTTCATTAAATGATGAAAATGTTATTTCACGCATAATCATGACAGACAAAGCCTCTTATAAAGATGTGTGGATGCATTTAAAAATGCTATTTTAAATTTGAGCGTGACAGACTGAACAAAATTGTTTTGCAAATGTAGATGGTCAACAATAAACCTCCAATAAAGATGCTTCAGCATAACTTAAAACACCAATTAAATAAATTATTTTTGTTTTTTGTACCATAATAAATAATTTCTGTTTGAGATTTTATTAAACGATACAAAACTCATGAATCATTAAACACCATATTTGGAGGGGAAAAAGTGAACAAAAAAAAAAAATTCAATTGCTAGAGAGAACTTAATTAGGCTTTTGCTAAATTAAAGTAAAAGCAATTTTACCTTCCATATGCATCAAATTGTCAGAAAAAAAAATCTTATATTAAATAAAATTATTCCTAACATTATTAACCAACTGGCAATCTGTTACAAATTAATCGCACAGAAAAACATTCTAAAATCTAATTACAAAAGTAAAAATCTCATTTTTCCCTTTGACAAAACAGCATGCAAATTTATATCTAATGCACTTCTGCATCATATTGACGTCTATTAATCACTTTATAAATAAATCATATAAAAGGAATTTTGGGTGTGTGAGTTCATTCCCTATCGACTCCAATGGTTGGACTGATTTTTATGAAATTTCTCACAAAGGTACTTTATGTGCTTGGCAGTGTTCTTAAATAGATTTTGTATTGGAATGTCTTTGATAAGTATTGATAATTGAAAAATCTGATGAAAAAAGGAACAGGCGATTTTGATCAAAGTTAACACCTTACACAGTCTAACATCACAAGTGCATGTAAGAAGTTTTATTACCACACAAACCAAAAGTCCCAACATATAAAATCAACAGTAGGCACTTTAATATAAAACAAGAGTGTGTTCGAAATGAATATTATTATTTAGAGCACAATTGAAGTATGATACTTGACTTTTGCATTTTAAACTTTAATTCAAGCCATTAGATATAAAAATACTTTTATAAAATCAACAGTAGATTCTCTACAGTGTAATGTAGGCTTCAATGTATTGTGAACTAAGTCACTACAAGAGGCATGTGAAGCTTCCTCCTGGTGCACCGTGATAGATCCCTAACTAGAGTAGGCAATCAATTGATAAATCGTAAACTGCTCTGGCCATTTTCAGTTTATTCCATAAATTGCAACCTGAAAGTTCCGGTTGATTTTTTTTTTTTTTTTTTTTCAAACCTTACATTCATCTCTAACAAGGCATATCGCCACTTGAAGATAAGGAGCTCTAGTTAGGACCATGCTTGGAAAAGATTAACAAGATGTTAGTTTATGTTGCATTTAAACTTCTGCATATCAATACAGTCAAGGAAGCAGATAGCAGGAAGGGAATTCCAAGATCTAGCTGTTCGAGGGAGGAAACTTTCTGTCATTGAGGGACCTCAATAGTGAAGGGGTGTGATTTTGTTGCTAAACAGGTTTGTCGGGGATAGTTACATCGATGGGTCACATGTGCAATGAGTTCATTGGAGCACATTCCATTAAAATACTTGTAAAACGGGCATAGAGATGCAACACTATGGTGATAGGACAGGCCTTGGAGCTTAGTTGACAAAGTGGGATATGGATATGGGCTCTCCTTCTATCAAGATTTGAAATTAAATCCATTGGCCGACAAAATCTTTTTTACACTCCTCGGCAAAAACCTTGGTTGGGAGTCAACACTTATCCTCGAGTGGCCATTGAGCCTTGATAAGGGTTAATGAATATAAGGTGGTAATATTGTCATCGTTAATGCTGAAAATTGGGTAGAATTTGATTTGTGGGGATGGCTCAATAAGAACTTTACATTGGATTTTGAAGACTAACATCTTGTATTCAACTGAGAAGCAGGCCAGCTTTCTTGGAAAGAAACTCTGTTCATGGAATCTGCATTTAGATTTGGGCACAGATAGAGAGTGAGGAAATCATATATAGTGGTTGTAGCTAGTCGGGTGTTTTTTTTTGGTTGTGAAAAATTTAATAATTAAGAGGACATTTCCAGCAATTCCATAACTGACGATCTTGTGAAGTCGACCTTTATGCCATACTCTATCAAAAGCCTTTGATATGTCAAAAGCTTTTGATCTAGAAAAGAAACCTTTATCGAGTGATTCACTAATCCTATGTGATATAACGATACATTAGCTGTAGATCTCACAGAACGGAAACAATATTGCATGTCGGGTTAGCAGGTTATTTTTGCTGGGGTGGTTGACCATTTCTCTGTTTATCACAGATTTCAGCAATTTAGTCACGGTGCACAGGAGACTGATTGGTCTGTACTGAGAGGGAGATGACCAATCTCCGGAATTTTTAAATACAGGGTAGACTGATGAAGTTTTCCAGGGTGTTGGGAAGTATTTCTTCTTAATGCATATAGTAAACGCATATATCTTACAGCTTGTCAACAATATTGTCCCCTTCTATAGAAGCACCAAGATTAGAAGTTGAATAATCCATTACTGACAAAATCTTAGTGAGGAACCATGTAGTGGATAATTTAGATATAGGTTGTCCGGGTTTGTATTACTGTACACATAGATTCGAAAAAGTTGTCAAAAAACAAATATAGAACAAATAAATGTTATCAAAGGCAAGATAAGTTACTTTTCTACCTAACTGGATATATTTTTCATGTTTTTATTCAATGTAACATGTTTATTCAGCTCGAAAAACATGCAATGTTTACCGATGTATTGGAAAATTCAAAATGGCAGCCGACTGTCTCTCGGAGAGGGTACGTTTGGGAAAAGGTATTATAAATAATAAACTAGACAAAATACTGTTAGAAATTCGCTCAATATATGTTACCGTGACATAAGTTGACATGTATTCGGTTGTTTTCTAACAGTATTTTGTCTAGTTTATTATTTATAATACCTTTTCCCAAACGTACCCTCTCCGAGAGACAGTCGGCTGCCATTTTGAATTTTCCAATACATCGGTAAACATTGCATGTTTTTCGAGCTGAATAAACATGTTACATTGAATAAAAACATGAAAAATATATCCAGTTAGGTAGAAAAGTAACTTATCTTGCCTTTGATAACATTTATTTGTTCTATATTTGTTTTTTGACAACTTTTTCGAATCTATGTGTACAGTAATACAAACCCGGTTGTCCCTCTCTCCTCGGGATAATTCAGTCGGAAACAAGGAATGAAGTTTCCCTCTTTATGACTATAGTTAAAATGTTCTTAGAGAACATCTTCTGCCATACTTACCCTCCGCCTCAAAATAGGAGAATATTCATAGACCCTTTTTGAAAACTATGGCCTTTTTTTTTTATAATCAATTACCAATCAAAAATTTTTTTTTTTTTTAAATAATAGGTCAAAATTTATTCGGTAATAAATTGTTTTGACTTCTTTTCATTGTCGAAATTAATATTGGATGAAATGATTTTTTTACTCCATAATTTTTCATAGTTGCTTCAAATTTATTTTATAATTATAAAATCTTGATTACTGATTTTATAATTATAAAATCTTGATTACTGATTTTATAATTATAAAATCTTGATTACTGATTTTATAATTATAAAGTCTTGATTACTGATTTTATAATTATAAAATCTTGATTACTGATTTTATAATTATAAAATCTTGATTACTGATTTTATAATTATAAAATCTTGATTACTGATTTTATAATTATAAAATCTTGATTACTGATTTTATAATTATAAAATCTTGATTACTGATTTTATAATTATAAAATCTTGATTACTGATTTTATAATTATAAAGTCTTGATTACTGATGTCAAAGTTTATGCAAGATTAAGTTTTGATTGTTTAAGAAAAGTCTTCCATATTTTGCAATTGTTTAAGAATTTTTTTGTTTTAACTTACCATTTCCATTTTTCTCGTGATGATGTATTACAAGGTTATAAATGCTCTGCCAACTTTTCTATCTTCCATTCTGACAAGTTCTTCAGAAATTTTTTTTTTTTTCCAGAGAATATGTCAAAAAGATATAATGTATTAGAAAAAAGAGAGAGACCCCCCCCCCCTAAAACTAAGTGAAGATTGATAACAGCATGAAGTTAAGTAAAAACAAACAAGATCTGATCTATCTTGAGGCAAATTTTATTTGTTTTTTTTTCCCCTTTGGTGTGCTTTACTGTTTTCATAAGTTCTTCAAAAGATTTTTTTTTTTTTTTTTTACCCTCACATGAGACAGTTACCGTTACTAAATCCTTTTAAATTCTCTTCGCACCAATGTTTATTTTATTTATTTTTTTTTTATTATTGCAGACATTTGAATAAATTTTAGTTTTTTTTTTTTTTTTTTTCATTTCTAAAAAAAAAAGTATCAAAGAAAAATTGTCAAATATTTCGTTTATATCTTTATCACAAGTCAATCTGTATTAATAGTATTAATCTTAATTTGGGGGGGGGGTGTACTTATGAAATATAAGGAATTTGCTATCATCCGAACAGTTTATGGGAAATGTTGGAAGATTAAGTATTGATTGTTTAAAAAAAAGTCTTCCATATTTTGCAATTGCTTTAGAATTTTGTTGTTATTAAAACAAAAAAAATTCTAAAATTTTAAAAAAGTTACCATTTTCATTTTTCTCGTGATTATATATAGCAAGGTTATAAAGTTTTGATATTTTTTCTTTGTGCAAACATTGGCCATTTTTTTTTTTTTTTCAGTGAAAAATATATTTCTGTTAGCATGAAGCTAACTCAATGAAAAATTAATTGGAAAATAAAAGCAATATTCTTAAATCACTATTGGACAATTTTTACAAAAGTTTTATAAAATTAAAATTCAAATAAAAAAAAAACGTATTGTAAGGTAAGTTTCATGAATAAATATTTTTTGAATAGCAAATAAATGATAGCAAACAAAAAAAATCTTTTTATTGATTTAAAAAAAATTTTTTTTTAGTTCAGATTACGATAAATATTCACATTTTTTAAAAATGATTAAACCAATGTGAGCAAACCAATGTTTTATGATCTTTCTTTTTTGTATTAGGGTTAAGATGTCAGCGTTTCAGCACATTTCACCATTTTCCGTAAACAGCTTGGACGATTCTGACGATAGCACGGTCCTTATACTGCATAAATAGCACTTTTGTTTAATTTAGTCATTGATTTTCATTCATAAATGGAAAAATGTTTTTCATTTATCACATATTATCATCAAAATGGCTCTCTGTCATTTACATCAATAATACAACATATTATTTAAATCCTTACCAAGAGCAACCGGTGCATTTGGTTGGTTGGTTGTCTTTGTTTTATGGCACAAGGCAACCCTTTTCAAGTTATTTAATGCCGAATCCAAAGATTTTGAAGAAAAAATTTTTAATAGAATATATTTGTTGTTTTTCAATCATAGTTGGAACCCTAACAGGTACTACCACTCCGGGTCAGAGTGGACCTGGGAGCAATGGCAATTAAAGAGTAGCTCCACACTCCCCAAAGCCCACAAGCTGGGGCCTCACCTGTGGATATAGTTTAAAGTCATATCCAGGACCCCAGTGCATTAGGATAAGCATACTCTGATCTCAGCATTTCCCAGCAGGTGCGCCTCAGTAGATTAGCAATAAACTAACCACTTTTCAGAGAGATGGTCAAGCCTGGAAGAGTGAACCTAGGACTGTATAGAACCATACCTCAGCCCAGCAGTAACAAAGCCACTGTCGGACTGATTTGTCCTATAATTTCATGATTATTGAAATACTCTCTCTCTCGTATGTATGTATGTGTATGTTAGTCCTTGCGGGAAAGAGCAGGATACAAAATGTTTTTAATAATAATAATAGAATAACAATAACAAAGACTTTCGCTGGCGAGGACTACATTGACCGTAACCAGTTATACAATCCTTTTGAAATTTTCGTTTCTATTTTTCTCGTTATGTACTGAATATTTGTTAATGAAACCTATAGGAAATATGTTCCTTATTAAATTTTAAAGATTTTCTATTCTGAAAGAAGTTTAAAAAAATTTAATCTAAAAAAGTTATTTTAAAGTTTTTGTTAAAAAAATTCAGATTTTCTCATTATTCAGACCTGTATTACAAAGAGTGAGTTGCAAAAAATGAGTTGTGATGTGAGGAGAAATACAAACTGAAACAAAGAATATTCAGACCTGTAATAATGCAAAGAGGGGGTTGCAAAAATTAGCTGTGGTGTGAGAAATACAAACTGAAATATAGAGAAGGAGAGTTTTAAAATATAATCTTAAAAAGATAAGATACAAGTTAGAAAAGCATTTCATCGAAGGCATGAAAATTGTTAAACAAAATGTTTTTACTATAGGCTTTAAAAATAAAGGTACAAGATTCAATTTGAAATTTATTTATCTTCAAAATGCACTTTTATAAATTTTACAAAGTATGGTATAAAAATTTAATTTAAGTTAAATCAAAAAATTACCTTGGTTTATTTTATGTAATGTACATTTTGTTGCAATTTAAAAACAAATTAATGATATAGATATAAAATTTTCAATGATTCTTTTTTTTTTTCAGTAAAGGGTTTGTCGATAAAATCACCTCGGTTGTATCTCACTGTTTCTATGCGGTGCAGCCTCGTGTGGTGTTTGGCACTAAAACTGCCTTCCCAGCTTTTAAGAAAGATACACTTCCCACATTACAAAAAAGTTTAGTTGTATATCAATTTAAATGTTAGTGTGATGCTGACTATGTGAGTCGTACGTTTCAACGGCTGGGAGTCAGATTGGCACAGCATGTCCCTGTGTGTTTTCTAAAGTCCAGGGGGTCTAGAGTAAATACGTTGTTGAACACATCCGGGCATTCACAGAACACTTCTGGACATTTACGGAGCACATCCGGGCTGTTGCAATATTTTGGACCTTTTAATGGGGTATGATCCCACACAGTCGGACTATTTATAAACGATGCTGCTAAGAACTGACGAATCAAATTAATTCACGTTCTGCTACCAACAATCAGAAACCAGAATTGCTTCATAAATATTAAACCTTTTCTGGAGCAATTTCACTTGTTCTTTTCCCGGGTTTCGACACGGCAAGAATATTTAGTTCTGTGGAACTGTCTACTACAAACAAGTCACCTCCCAGGACTTGTGTGTAACAGCGAACCATCTGAAACTCAAAATGGCTTACACTTCTATTCATGAGTCATCAATTGGTGCGCACTTGTATGACAATAAAACATGTGGTGAAGCGTATTTGGATGGCTGTTTTCGCATTGTACACAAGGCCCGTTCCAAACATCTCAATATTTTGGAGGTCCTAACTGTACTAATGCGCAAACCATCGCTCTGTAGGCAAAAGGAGCTGTCACATAAATTAGACCTGTTTAAAGAGCTCTGATTTACAAAAAAAAAAAAAAAAAAAAAAAATGCCTACATTGCGTCATTATTTCTTGTTTCTGCACTTATTTGTAGGCAAGTTAACCTTTTTTTTTTAAATTTTATCCCAGGTTCTGAAATATGGACGATATATCACGGATTATGCATTCATTTAATTCACCCCATGTAGTTTTATATTTAAATTTTTTTTTTGTTTTTGGTTTCACCCCACTCTTTGCCTCCATTTCCAATTATCTGGCAATTGTTTTATTTTAATCTCTGTGGACGTAATCTCTTGACAAGTGTCGGACGAAAGGTACCTGGAAGTTCTTTTTTTTTCTCTATTTTTTTTTTTAGTCAAATAGTCTTTTGACTATTTTTCGTGATCTTCCTCAAAATTCTAATAATGACTCCACTTATCCTTTTTAAAACTTGAATAAAATTTTGTACCACTAAAAACCCCACTCTCTCTATATATATATATATACATATATATATATATTTCAGAATAAGAATAAAATTATCCAATAGATATTAATTTCGCTTACTCTATGATATTTAAAAACTTTAAATTATAATTTTCTATTTTTGTTTTTTAGCAAATTAGGTGTAAACCATTTTGCTAAGATTCTCTCCTCTGAAAAGATGGTAGATATTGAAAACCTATAGGTTAAGGAGATATCATTCTTAGTCTAATAATAATACAATTTTCTTGATTTAAAATTTAACCATTTTACGTCATAAATTTTAAATTATTGAATTACTGAAATTTGATATGTGTATATTTGGATCTTGGAATGTAATTATGCTATTATTCTTTGATTATATAGTACAGACAAACGATCCAAAAACAGTCATTTTAATGCCTAATTTTCATAACTATTTTTCAAATAGTTCATAATAAATTCATGTTTGGTGTTATCCATTTGTAATTTTATTGTTATATTTCCTATATATCTGCAATAGTTTTGTCGATATTAACAGTAAGTACGTTAAGTGATTTAATAAATAAAAAAATGGATGATTTACTAAAAACTTTAATAATAATTAGCAATAATTTCTAATTAAAACTGAAGTCACCTATGTATTTCTCTCACTCTGTTGATTCAACCACTTTCTAATATCTATTCATATTTCTGAATATTTCCATTTGAAATTCCGTGTAGATTCCCAGGTTTGATAGAAATATTCCTATGTTCAAGCTATAACTGGAAGAAGGTCAGAGCTTACATAAGCCGAAACCTTGTGAGACTAACATTCAAGATGAAAGCTATAGTCCGAATAATTCAAATGGTACAAATTATCAATCTTCATCTCAAAATTTGAGAAACACAATGTTTTACTTTTAACAAAGGTGGCACAACAATATTGTGGGGTGTGTATCTATGAGCGTCCATAGAATGAAAATGTGTCACTAACTACTTTAGCATGGAAGTAATATACGACGGATAATAAATATATCTGTGGCATTTCCATGGGTCTCACTAGTTATTAAATAATTGGAAGCAATAAGTGCAGCTTTTTTTTTTACCAATACATTTTGTTGTAATCGATTGTAACATGTGTGCACTTGTACACACGTTGCGGCCTCAATCGCAAAGTCGACAAGAGAACAGGAAATAACTCTGACTCGTTTTTTGGTTTGTACAGCGGCATTTATTTCTTCGTCATTACAGCCGTGACGTCATCCACATGACGTAAAACGTTCTCCACGTCTCTCCTGAATTTTCGAATTTTATCTCATCTCTCTCAACATCTGTCTTTCTCTTTTTTTCTTTTGTAATCCCACCCCCCACCGGTGACGTCACTTCTCATGCCTTTACATCCGGGCTATATTACAATATTTCTAACATGGATATTTTTTTTTTTTTTTTTATTGATCTCTAAACAACAAATTCTATACCCCATCTTGTGGAACAAGAATGAATGTGCCATATTGAAATTCTTACTAGTCTGACAAGTTGATTTGAATTATTCGTTGAGCTTTTTCTCATTTTCCATTGGTGTTTGATTACTTCGACATTGAATGCTATCTCAATTTTTTCATAATTATTTATTTTTTAAATAAAATTTTTTTTTTTTTGTTTGATTTCGGGGGTCGGGGTTAAATAAGAATCATACCAATATCGGGCCTTTCAGAATGGTTTGTAATCAAATAATTAAAATTAGCATTTTCTAAAATCATGAAAAAAAACCTACACAAAGAATTATGGTGCCAAATGATTGAAAAAAAAAAACAACAAAAAAAAACAAGTCACTGTGTTACTTTTGGCGAATAAATAATTCGTGGCTTTTTTGGGGGGGAGGGGGGAGCAGGGGTTGTCTTTATATTAATAAACTTTTGAATTTTGCTAATAAAAATAATGAGTTTGATTTTCCAGGTCTAGGACTATGTAAAACGTAAAAACAATTGTAATGTACAATAAAAAATAAAAGTTGTGAGCACTGGGACGTCTCTCTAAGAAGGGAATGTGGGGAGTTGAGCAGCGAAATGTCTGTTCATATTACATTTTGACTTCTGCATGTTAGTAGAGTCATGAAAACAGGAGATTGGGAAGTTATTCCAAAGGGTAACAGTTTAAGGGGAAAAACTAGAAAGCTTTTCGGCATCTACAGATTTCTACAATGAAAGGGTGGGATTTTGCTGCTTGTTAGGTTAACCTGATGTTGGAACAAGTGCTACAAGTTTATCGGAGCACATTCCATTAAAGCACTTGTAAAAAAAGACACAGGGACATTGTGGCAATGGGACAGGGATTTTACTTTCTCATTAGCGTGTCACATGCTGCTCAAGTTATGTAGTTTTTAAAGTTACAACTCGCCTCACATGTCTCAACATTACACCAATTTTGTAAAGATTTTGACTAACATGAAGAATAAGATTTAATATTAAAACAGACGTATTTGTTTATTTAGATGCAGATATTGCATCTCTGTAACTGGCTATGCACAGCAATCAGTCCCCCTAATCTTAACTTTGACCTTGAAAATTGATGAAGCTGCTACTGCTTGTTTTTATTTTTTAAATTCAACTGGATTGAGAAAAACTAGTCATTTTGTTTAATATTTCAAAGGAGCTATATTAAAATAAAAAAATATTTGAATATTTAGTTATATATGCCAGGAAAAATATGGTTGCACATTTTTCCTAGTATGTCACTTAGCCCATCCCCTTTTCCAAGGAAGGAGCTAAATCTCGGGAGGATGGTATCATGACAGACAAACATATACCCCCTCTATCAAATGAGGTGATATCTATCATCTAAGGTTATTGTTTTCCAGAGGTGAAGTAACCAATGAAGTTTAACAAAGTTAATACAAGAGTGCTCAATACTGAAGTAGAGCAAGGTATACCCTTTATTTGTTTATACATAGGCAGTAATATGTTGCTACACAGTCATGAGCATGTTACTGGTAACTAGCTGACCGAAACATGCTCATGACTGTGTAGCAACATATTACTGCCTATGTATAAACAAATAAAGAGTCTATTAACATATCCACATATGTTTCTAGAGTCTTTCACTTTCATTTCTATTTCGCTACAGTTTTGTGTTTAAGAGCGAAGGACTGCTTGTAAATATAAAAATTAAATATAAAAAACATCGTTTTTATGCTTCATAAAACTCATGAACTTGAAAAACAAAAAAAAAACTATGTTTTTGCAAATATTTTCTCTTTATGTATCCTTTAATAAATATATAATCACACGCACAAAAAAATGTAAATATGTTCATTCAAAACAATTAGTAAAATATGCTTATAACTTCAAAAATGCCTCCGTTTTTTTTAATTTATTTTTATTTTTTATTACATTTTCACCCCAAACAAGGCACATTGCCACTTTGATGTAGGGGGTTACTATCAGGGACATAAGCTACAGGGGTACTATGTAGGGAGTTGGGCAACAAGATGTCGGTTCACATTACACTTGGACTTCTGCATGTCAGAGTTGGGGAAACAGGGACCCAGAAGGGAATTCCAAAGTCTAGCGGTTCTGGGAAAGAAACTACTGGAGTAGAAGGCTCTCTTACCTCTAGGGATCTCTACTGTGAAGTGGTGGGATTTAGCTTTACTCAAAACCACACACACCTCCAAATACCCGGGAAACGCCGGGTATCCCCTGCTAGTATATTATAAATATACAATTGAGTAAAATAAATAAGCCAATTAAAAGAATCACAACATATAATAAAACCAGAAGCGCTTTTCGTCAGACCACTTTTCAAGGATATGTGGGTTGTAGAAATACTAGTATGCAAAACGGATAGGAACAAAAAAAAAAAATTGCTTCATTTCTTCCTCAATATATATATATATATATATATATATATATATATATATATATATATATATATATATATATATATACATATATATTTCAGTGGAAATATTTTTTATTCACTTATATGCCTTTTTTATGTATACCAATCCTTATTTAAGAACCGCAATGTAATTACAGAGCATATAATGAATGAATGACAAACGTCTAGGTTCCGAATTTCATGATGTTGACCGTCTTACAATTTATTCCTTTAATTCAGTTGATTTTTACAATTCTTGAGAGTATCCATTTCGTACCAGAAAATCAATTATTATATCAATTAATGAATCTATTTTGCCCTTAACTCATCAGAAGAAATAGCAACAATCAATCCACCAAAAGGAAATAACATGCATTTGGACATGATTTAAAAAAATCCGAAAATTGGGAGAGAAGCTGCAAATACCTTATAGTTTTCTTTCATTACGCCATCTTGAATTTCAAATGAAAGAAAGCTATAAGGTATAAAGAATAGTAAACTGTAAGATGATCAACACCATGAAATTTGGAATACAGATTTTGGCATCTATTAATTATATATATATATATATATATATATATATATATATATATTTGAAATAATATAATTGTGTAATTTTGTATTTAGACTGATTATAGGAATCCTGTATGGAAATTTAAAAACATGCATCTTTGTTTCCAACATATTTTTGTATTTCCTCATTTACTATATTTGGTAATGCAAAGAAGGCCGATTGTTGTCATATTAATTAACCAGATTGTGCCCCTCACAGTTTTTTATGCGTTTGATTGTGCTTGGCAGGCTTCAGGAAATGAGGAGTGGAGGAGAGAGATATGTTCACAACAAACTATGTGATATATTCATTTTATTTATTTATTTATTTTTTTTTTGACTGAATTGTTTAACTGTCGATTCTTTCCACTAATCCTTGATTCCACTCCTGAAACTATTATGGACTTAAGACTTAGATTAAAAAACATGTGCTTCTATTTCCGTTAGTAAACCTATCCGTACTCCTATAAATGTTGTTTTTTTTGTGTGTGTATTGATATTCATATTAGGTTGGTGTAAAAATAATATAGTGTTTTGACTTGAAGTTGAACATAAAAACGGCATCATTTTGCACCAACCTAATATTAAAAACCCTTTTTTTCTGCTTATTTAAAAAGAAAATACAACTTTGTTATATGTGGGTCGTGGAATTGCATTCATGTGCAAAAGATTTAGCTAATTTGCATATTCTTTTAAACATTCATTTTTGTTAATTCCCTATTAGATTTTTTTTTCTTATGGGAGGATCATCTTTAGTTAACTATTACAAATCCATGCAGAACTGTTTAAAAACTTGCTTCTGAATTAGACGTAACATATACAACGATTTCCAACCACTTGAAAGAGATTAGAAAGACAAATCATCATCATCTTGCGGCCTCAGCCGAGATTGAACTCACTACACCCTTCCAGTATTCCCTATCTGTCATAGCACCCAAAAGATCTTCCTTGGAGAAGAATGTATCTCATTGTATTTTATCTGAAAAAGTTAACTTTCATGATCGATTGTGAGATGATGAGTGCCTCCGCAATACAAATGATGAAACAAATTCATCTGTGGCACATGCACAATGCCCAGCAAACTGAACACGTCTTTTACAAACTGAGGTTGATACTCTTGGTAAGTCTCTGTATATTATTTCTAGAGTTCGTTTCGCCATGAGGGATTAAGTACTCTTCTCAAAAGACGTGTGTAACATCCATCCAAACGATGCTGTTATTTTGCTGAAAGAGTCCAAGTTTCAGATCCATACAGTAAGATTGGCTCAATAAGTATGCAGAAAACTTGGATTTTGAAATTGCGAGCAAGATTGGATTTCCAGATCTTATCCATTTTGTTATTAGCAGTCCATGCCTTTTCTAATATAAAAGTCTTTCTCAGAGTTTCTGATTTGTGATCCTAAATACTTGTAGTCTTCAACACATTTGAGTATGTTATTTGTGAGAGTTTTAATTTTGTGCTTGTTGCGAATATTCATTGGCATATATTCAGTCGAAACCTTGTACAGTTTGCTGCTGATTCAAGAGAAGATAGGAGTGCCTGGCGCTAATGAGGGTCTTAGGCAACAGCACAATGTCATCAGCAAACAAGATCAGCATAATAATAAGATACACTTGGAATTTTTAATTCCTGAAACATGAAGTGCTCGTCTGAGCTTAAATCTATTAATGAATCTATTTTGCCCTTAACTCATCAAATAGATTCATTCATGGTTCCATCCTTGCCAACTCTTCACAAAAAAAATTACTCATCTAGCTACAACCACTATCAACAATTTCCCCCACTCCCTATCTGTGCCTAAATTTTTAAATGCAAATTCCATGAACAAAGCTTCTTTCTTAGAACTGCCTGCCTGTGGAACTCTGTTCTACTGGCCTACTTTCCAGCTGACTACAATATGGTCGTCTTCAAGCCCAATGTAAACAAGTTCTTGTTGAACCGGCGCCTTAAATAATCAAATTATAACCAATTTTAACCACTAATGATTACTACACTGTTGTTCTGGTGACCTCCGTACACTCATTGACCCTTATCCTCGATTGTCCTTCAGGCCTTGATAAGTGGTGTCTCCTTTGTACAAAAAAAAAAAAAATCCTCAAATTATGGCAAAGCAATAAAAATATTGATAAATGACTGAAAAATAGATTGCACAACTGCAATTATGTTTTGAAATTTTTGGATTATTTGAATGGTTGTTCTTGGATGTCATTCTCACAATGGTTCGGCTGATCTAACCTTTAACTTTCAGGTTTATCTTGTCGAACACTGGTTCAATCCTGAGTGCGGGTAATACTAGAATTCAATTATCAATTACTTAGGACTTCTACCTGGTTATGGCTGACAGAACGAGAGCAAGCTATACCTGTGGATAAAACAAAGCATTCCGTTTGAAATCTCGTTACAGATTCCCAAATTTGACCGATCAGGCTATATTGGTTGAAATGTTGTGAAATAACATCCAAGATGAGAACAATGACCGAAACAATCCAAAAAAAAAAAATAATGAATTTTAATTTTTATAGAGTTATGTCCCCTCTTCTTCTCAGGTCCTGGGATGTATGTGAAATCAGTGTTTAATTGTGTCTGAAGATTGTTTAACAGCAGATGAAATTATGTGTAATTGATATGGTAGTTAGAGTTTTTTTTCAAAATTGCTTTGTTGGTATTGCTCTGTAATTACATTGAGCTCTCTTATGAAAGTTATCCTGAAAAGTACCCTACATCCAACTCAAACCTACCAAGTTATAGATATGTGGTTTTGTTGATTTTTAAAACAATATATTAAGGTTAACGTCTCCGCCTCGGAGAACCGGTGTTTTTCTTTATTTGGACATATTTTTTATTTATTTATTATTTAAAAAAAAACAATAATCTATGGACACGCGTATTTCGGAGCCCTCCTACTCTTCAGCGTAGCTGGACTGTTGTTAGGATTCGAACCTTGGACCTTATGTATTTCAGTCCAGCGCCCTAATCCATTACGCTATGATGCTATAGATGATTTACTGCTTCGTTTTTTATCGTTCATCTGTTTACGTGGTTTTATGTATATATATTTATATATGCATGTAATTTCAAGTACATTTCAATTCTTGCAAAACTGTTCCTGTTTACAATATCATCTGCACGTTTGAACTAAAATCAAACACATGAGGAAGGGAAATTTTCCCTGAAATATCATACGATATGGAACTTCCATCAGACAATGCTGATCCAAGTAAGATCACAATGCAAATAGAATATATAATTTAAAAAAAAACAAAAAAAAACACATATATATAGTATTGATTAGTGGTGGGATAATTGACAATTCCAATATTTTTCCTGATTCCGATACAATTACCGATTCTGTACTAAATTCCAGATTCCGATTCTTTATAAATCTCTAAATGTTCAACTATAAAGTTATTTTTCCTCAGTTACCATAAAAACACATGTTAAACATGCAGATATTTTCCTAAAGGTAAAAATACATTTGTAGGAGGTGATCTATCGATTTTAGTTTTACTAGTAGTTTGAAATCAATATTTATTGTATCATTACTACCAGCAGTGTATTTTAAACAAAATCAAATAAAGATGATTAAACCAATCGTTTTTGGAATTGGAAAATAGTCACAAATTTTTCTGACACCAATTCTGATACCCTAAATGTTCCGATTTTTCTGATTCCTGATTTTGATTAATCGTCCCAACACTAGGATTGATAAAAGGTAATTCTGCTTAGGTTATTTCATTGTTAAATGTCTTAATTTGTTCAAGTTTTTGTCGATCCGTTACACCTCAACATTGTATTGCCTTCCATAAATTACCTTTTATATACTCTAAACAATGATTTAAGCAAACTACATTATCTTCATAATTTATTTGTATAATTGCAGTGCTTCTTTCATAAATGTTGCAGTTTTCAAAAAAAAAAACATTTTCCTTTGGATGCGACATCTTTATTAGTTCTCTAGAATGTAGAAATTGTATTGACAAAATGAAAATCGATTTACCTTCAGCCTTTTATTCAATTATGGCCGATTGTGTGTAGCTTTTTAAAAGATGGTGTATATTGCTTGCCCCATGCAGCTTTCATAGTTATTTAAAAAAAAAAATGGTTGAGTTTATCTGTTTCTATATAAAGTTAGGTACGTGTATATGTTTATATATTTGTATATAGAATATATAATATATATATGTATATGTTTATATATTTGTATATAGAATATATAATATATATATAATATATAATATATATAGAATATATAATATATATATAATATATAATATATATAGAATATATAATATATATATAATATATAATATATATATAATATATAATATATATAGAATATATAATATATATATAATATATAATATATATAGAATATATAATATATATATAATATATAATATATATAGAATATATAATATATATAGAATATATAATATATATAGAATATATAATATATATAGAATATATAATATATATAGAATATATCATATATATAGAATATATAATATATATAGAATATATAATATATATAGAATATATAATATATATAGAATATATAATATATATAGAATATATAATATATATAGAATATATCATATATATAGAATATATCATATATATAGAATATATAAACATATATACGGCATAATCACGTTGACACACTGGTTCTCATCAGATCAGTGAAGCCAAGCACATTGAGCTTGGCTAGTACTCGATGGGTACCAATTTGGGAATTCTAGGCGCTGTATGTGCTCTCCGCTTATCTCAGCATTGTTTCCAGTCGACCTGAACCTCCACTTGTCCCTGGTGTCGACCCAGGAAAGGTGTAGATAGAGATTGCACAACTCTTGCCACACACAAAAAAAATTCCATGCGCAGACACCCTTACAGACTGAAGGAAGCCACCCTATTTATATGTACAAGATTCACATCTAAACTGATTAACTGATCATTATGTCAAACATAATCTCCACGCTAACGTAATGTACTTGCAATAACCCTTATCCCTGAGTGGCTTCCGGGCCTTGATAAGTGGTGATCACTGTGTAAAAAAAAAAAAAAAAAAAAAAAAAAACATTATGCGATAGGGGAATGAAAAACTTAACTTCGGCCGTTTTCCCAAGATGTTGGGGAAAACCAACTCTCCATAAAAAGGGGAGTGTCCAACTGAATAGCAATTGTCTGATACAAGGATTTTCCCCCACATTGATCAAAGCTGATTGCATTTCTGGACGTCCCTGCCACTGGTGCCAGAGAGCTGATTTTGCTATGTATTAAGTTTAGTTTTTATACTGAAAAACCAAACAAACACGTGGAGAGTAAAAAATATCGTTAAATAGCGTGTAGAAGTCGCTGAAATAAAAGATACACATGACCTCGTTTCGTAAATCAGAGATATTATAATCTAGGTAGTATATAAAAAGTTCTAAGAGACAATGACCCCCCACCCCACCTCTACCGTTGTCGGACATGCACAAAAAATGCACACACTAACAAACATTTTGCCTTTTATATATATAAATGTTTAATTCATGCATTTTTTATTTATTGCTATGTTTTTTTTTGTTTTGCAGGCGAACAAATGACAATCCTTTGTTATAATAAGGGAGGTGAATGGTGCGAAGTGAAGAACAAAGCCGGAGACATTGGCTGGGTGCCGAGCAATTACATTGCACCGGTCAACAGTTTAGACAAATTCTCCTGGTACCATGGACCCATTTCCAGAAATGCTTCGGAATATTTATTAAGCAGCGGTATTAATGGTAGCTTTCTAGTACGAGAAAGCGAAAGCAGTCCCGGCCAACGGTCGATATCCGTGCGATACGAAGGAAGGGTTTACCATTATAGAATTAGTGAAGATTCAGATGGCAAGGTGAGAAAGATTTTATTTTCTTTTTTATTTATTTATTTTTTTTAAATATATATACCCCCCCCCCCCCCGAAGATTCAGATGGCAAGGTGAGAAAGATTTTATTTTTATTTTTTTTATTTATTTATTTTTTTTATTAAATATATATATATACCCCCCCCCCCATGAAGATTCAGATGGCAAGGTGAGAAAGATTTTATTTTTATTTATTTTTTTTTATTTATTTATTTATTTATTTTTTTAAATATATACCCCCCCCCCCAAAAAAAAAAAAAATTCTTAATTTATATAATAACTAGATTTTTCATTCTGTTAAAAATTAACAAAAGTTATAGCCTGTTGATGTAACATAAGTGTTTTATGTCAAATTGCTAGTTAAATTGATACTTAAATTTGTCTCATTTTGATACTAAATACTAACCTCTATTAATCCCTAACCATGCATTAAATGGATACCATAATACTTTGTTCGTTACACCTTATAATAACAGGTTCATACAAAATTTCAGCTAAACAGGCCCAGTTGTTTCTAAAACTTTTAAAGTAAATGTGGTATTGTGATGACTAATCCTATTAATTTCTAACCATGCATCGAATGCATGCCATAATACTTAGCTGCACCTTATATCAAAGATCCATACAAAATTTCAGCCAGATCAGTCCGGTAGTTTCTATGAAAAAGTAGAATGGGCAAACAGAGAATAGAAATATAATATAGATATGCTAATGCACTTACATGTCCTTATGTAAATTTTTTTTTTTTTTTTTTACATGGAAGTCACCACTTATCAAGGCCCGGAGGCAACTCGGGGATAAGAGTTATTGCGTGTACAGTAATCAATGGGACAATAACGTAGTAATCGTTAGTAATGGAGATCTGATAAAGTGTCTTAATTAACATTTATTTAAAGAATTAACATTTATTTAAAGAATTAACATTTATTTAAAGGATTAACATTTATTTAAAGAATTAACATTTATTTAAAGAATTAACATTTATTTAAAGAATTAACATTTATTTAAAGAATTAACATTTATTTAAAGGATTAACATTTATTTAAAGAATTAACATTTATTTAAAGAATTAACATTTATTTAAAGAATTAACATTTATTTAAAGAATTAACATTTATTTAAAGGATTAACATTTATTTAAAGAATTAACATTTATTTAAAGAATTAACATTTATTTAAAGAATTAATATTTATTTAAAGATTTAACATTTATTTAAAGATTTAACATTTATTTAAAGAATTAACATTTATTTAAAGAATTAACATTTATTTAAAGAATTAACATTTATTTAAAGAATTAACATTTATTTAAAGAATTAACATTTATTTAAAGAATTAACATTTATTTAAAGAATTAACATTTATTTAAAGAATTAACATTTATTTAAAGAATTAACATTTATTTAAAGGATTAACATTTATTTAAAGGATTAACATTTATTTAAAGAATTAACATTTATTTAAAGAATTAACATTTATTTAAAGAATTAACATTTATTTAAAGAATTAACATTTATTTAAAGAATTAACATTTATTTAAAGAATTAACATTTATTTAAAGAATTAACATTTATTTAAAGAATTAACATTTATTTAAAGAATTAACATTTATTTAAAGAATTAACATTTATTTAAAGAATTAACATTTATTTAAAGAATTAACATTTATTTAAAGAATTAACATTTATTTAAAGAATTAACATTTATTTAAAGAATTAACATTTATTTAAAGAATTAACATTTATTTAAAGAATTAACATTTATTTAAAGAATTAACATTTATTTAAAGAATTAACATTTATTTAAAGAATTAACATTTATTTAAAGAATTAATATTTATTTAAAGAATTAACATTTATTTAAAGAATTAACATTTATTTAAAGAATTAACATTTATTTAAAGAATTAACATTTATTTAAAGAATTAATATTTATTTAAAGAATTAATATTTATTTAAAGATTTAACATTTATTTAAAGAATTAACATTTATTTAAAGAATTAACATTTATTTAAAGAATTAACATTTATTTAAAGAATTAATATTTATTTAAAGAATTAACATTTATTTAAAGAATTAACATTTATTTAAAGAATTAACATTTATTTAAAGAATTAACATTTATTTAAAGAATTAACATTTATTTAAAGAATTAACATTTATTTAAAGAATTAACATTTATTTAAAGAATTAACATTTATTTAAAGAATTAACATTTATTTAAAGAATTAACATTTATTTAAAGAATTAACATTTATTTAAAGAATTAACATTTATTTAAAGAATTAACATTTATTTAAAGAATTAACATTTATTTAAAGAATTAACATTTATTTAAAGAATTAACATTTATTTAAAGAATTAACATTTATTTAAAGAATTAACATTTATTTAAAGAATTAACATTTATTTAAAGAATTAACATTTATTTAAAGAATTAACATTTATTTAAAGAATTAACATTTATTTAAAGAATTAACATTTATTTAAAGAATTAACATTTATTAAAAGAATTAACATTTATTTAAAGAATTAACATTTATTTAAAGAATTAACATTTATTTAAAGAATTAACATTTATTTAAAGAATTAATATTTATTTAAAGAATTAATATTTATTTAAAGATTTAACATTTATTTAAAGAATTAACATTTATTTAAAGAATTAACATTTATTTAAAGAATTAACATTTATTTAAAGAATTAACATTTATTTAAAGAATTAACATGTATTTAAAGAATTAACATTTATTTAAAGAATTAATATTTATTTAAAGAATTAACATTTATTTAAAGATTTAACATTTATTTAAAGAATTAACATTTATTTAAAGAATTAATATTTATTTAAAGAATTAACATTTATTTAAAGAATTAACATTTATTTAAAGAATTAACATTTATTTAAAGAATTAATATTTATTTAAAGATTTAACATTTATTTAAAGAATTAACATTTATTTAAAGAATTAACATTTATTTAAAGAATTAACATTTATTTAAAGAATTAATATTTATTTAAAGAATTAACATTTATTTAAAGAATTAACATTTATTTAAAGAATTAACATTTATTTAAAGAATTAACATTTATTTAAAGAATTAACATTTATTTAAAGAATTAACATTTATTTAAAGAATTAATATTTATTTAAAGAATTAACATTTATTTAAAGATTTAACATTTATTTAAAGATTTAACATTTATTTAAAGAATTAACATTTATTTAAAGAATTAATATTTATTTAAAGAATTAACATTTATTTAACAAATAAAACTGGTAATTATCTTTATTTTATTGCATTTTCACCTCAAACAAGCCACAGTGCCACTTTCATCTAGTGGGCTACTATCTGGGACATAAGTTGCAGGGGTACTATGTAGGGAGTTGAGCAGCAAGATGTATGTTTACATTACACTTGAGCTTCTGCATGTCAGTACAGTTAGGGAAGCAGGGACTCAGAAGGGAATTCTAAATTTGTAAAAAAAAAAAATTGAATAAAAAAAAAACTTTGAAAACTTATTTCATGTAAAAGCAAATATTTAACCGAGTTATTTTTTTTACAATTATAAAAACAGAAAATTTGTTTTTAAAAGATTTAAATTTGTTTTTAAGATTTAAATTATTCCAATTTTCGATAAGAGACATTCGTTTTATTCATTCAAAGAATATTTAACTGACATTGATGATTATTTTAAAAGAATTTTTGTTTAATATTATTAGATGTCGTCTAAAAGATGTAATATGCCAAACATACACGTAGTTCATGGTAATCCCCTAATTGAAGCAATTCGGCTCTTCCGTTGTCAAATATGTCTGATCATTTGCGAAGGCACATTGTTCTCTAGACCAGATCATCAGTTTGTCGATGAGTGCAACTGAAATTATTGCTACCTGTGGAATGGCAGAATTTGTGGTGAAGGTTTATTCCACTAGATCAGCCGTGTTCTATATATGGCCATGTATATTAAGAGGGTAACCTTGAAAAAAAAATGTAGCTTACCACTATGCACAGATGTTCATTCATTATCGAGAGGCTGTATTTTGTGCATGAAATGGTGCTAAGATGTATGTAGACCAGTTGAGAAGACATCTAGAGGCTAACTCGGAAAGGTATCACCCCCTTTGTAAACCCTTCATCCTGACTGTATATTACAATAGCATGTAGATGTTAACAGTATGATAATTTTCTTATTGAGATTTTACATTCAAATAAATTGATAATCTATATATTAATGTGATAGCGTGTGTTATTTTCTGTGGCACACTTAATCCGAGTCGTTTAATTGTTATGTACTTCCATTTCTTGTAATAAATAATTTTACCAAGAATTCTGCGTAAGTTTTGGTTTGGGTTTCGATTATAGCGAATGGCACTTAAGTCATCTATTATTTTTATAAATAATTTTACCAAGAATTCTTCATAAGTCTTGGTTTCGATTTTAGTTAATGGCTCCTTAGTAATCTATTTTTTTTTTATAAATAATTTTATCAAGAATTTTTCATAAGTTTTGGTTTCGATTATAGCTGAAGGAACTAAAGTTTTTTATATATAAGTTTGGGTTTCGATTCAAGCTGATGAACCCAAGTCATATAGATATTTTTTTTATTTTTGAAATCGCAACTTTATAATCTATAAAATAGAACATTAACTCTGTAATAATATATACGAAATCTGTAAGAATTAAAATATCATATTTAAGCATATTTTACGACCTGACTATGCCGGGCATCCCTGCTAGCTTGGATAAATACTTTTGCAGTTTTAACAAAATAGCTACAATAATATCAGAACATCTCCATTTACGCTGAACATCTACAGAATGCCAACATCAATATATTACATATGAATGAGTCCTCTGTGGAAATTCCACAGGTCTTGCTAGTATGACATAAATAACTGAGTCAGTTTTTACAGACACTAAATCTCCATTTTAATAAGATATCTTTATATAAAAAATCTGAATTCACTTGTTTAGTATTTATATCTGTTTTTACTATTTAATATAATCTTTCATTCCTTGTAGTTCTTGAGTCCCAAAATAAATCCGTGGAGTTTACAGGCAAAGTTGCAATATGTGGAAAACGAACAGTCTACGTTTCGGTTATATTTATCATGGTTAACGATATTTTCAAACATATTAGCTGAAAGTTTTTCTTGTTATAAAAGAATAATTTCTTTATTAGATCGAGACTGCCTGTACATTTCTCGACATGTTTCTTAGCGGTATTCAAGGTTTTGCCGATTCATAGACATATTTGAATTTCTGCTTTTCATGAATAGATATTAAATTACCAGAAGAACTGTAGGTATTGGCTCAAGTGATCAAACCTGTGAATTTTCTTTATCGATTTTACAATCGGAAAACTATTGATATATTGTATTATCAAAGGCCATCACATGAAACGCACGTGTTATTATATACCTTTTGGGAGAAGTACGGATATTTTATTTTTTTTGTAGGAGTCAATTGAACATATTTTGATTCTTTCCTTGGGATAGGTAGAAAGAAAATCACAAGTAAAAATAAAAAGTATTTGATATGTTGAAGAGTTCTTAAAATCCAGGGGAGGTAATTGCAGTCTATGATTTTGACAAAATAATTGTAATTCACCTTTTCAAAATAGAGAATGGTGGACTGCTAATTTTTATTTTTATTTTTGTTTTTTTTTTTTTTATAAAAAAATATAGTGAAAGCAGATTTTAGATTTTTTTTACTGGATAATTTTTTTGTAATTTTCACTAATTTTGACATAACATATCCTGAATTGAAAGCCATGTTTAATTTCAAGAGTTTCCGATGGGTAGCTATTCTGTACAAATCTTGAAGATGGAAAATTTTCAGTGGGTAGCTGTTTTGTACAGGTCCTGGACTTTATAATTTTGCAAGCAAAGAGCAAAAGGTCTTTCTTGTGTTGACACAAAAAAATTATGTGCTGGAATGCTAACGATTCAATATTTTTATGGAGCAATTTTGGTTTCTGATTGGTTGCTAGCAGAGCGTGCCTCCATTTGATTTGTCAGTTCCTATCGCCAGTGTCTCTAAGTAGAACCTTCCAATTTTCAGTGATCATACCCTTATCATATCCAAAATATTGCAACAAGTAATACGTAATTTTACCTAAAATGCATTTATTTGAAATTTCATTATACTGCACATGCACCTTAATGTTTATGTGGTTAAAACTATCAGACTACAGTAAAACCAAGTAAATGCAGCAACTATGAATATCTTTTTCAAACAAATATGCTAATTTATGAATTTATAATTTGATCATATTTTCTGAACTCTACCATTTACTGGGGTCATTGCAATTTAATGTGTACTCATTCACCTTTACTGCAGTTATGAAATTAAAAACAAAACAAAACATCTCATAAAATTATTTCTATTAATTGAACTATAAACCACAAATGGAAATACCTATCTATTGCTATCTTTATCAAATTTTCCTTTTCTGTGCATGTGTTGTGGCCTTGAAGAGCCGGTAATAATAAAGACAAACAGTGCTTAACAGAAGTATGCTACAGAATGCATGCGTCGGGTTCTGTGACCATAACTGCCACAATGCTTAGTAGTAACTGTATTTATTGTGACTGAATTGGCCCATTTATTCCTGAAATAGATCAACTTACACCATAACAAGATATATAAACGGCTGTTAGTGAACAAAGCAATAGTCTTTTTGCAAATAAATAGAGCCCAGGCGTTTGGACAGTGTTTAACACCTTGTAATTTTGCGTACTCTTAGCAGCAGCAAAATAGCGTAACGGTGAGAAGCGCTAACTGTTGCATAGATGGTTGAGTTTCAATTCTGACTTGAGATAGTTGCTAGTCTAGTCGCACTGATGAGTTGTGATGCAATGAAACAGTACTGTATGTGGATGACTATATATGTTTTACTAGTGTATGTGTATGTATATATATATATATATATATATAACAAAAAATTTTATATTCTAAATTCCAAGATGTTGTTCATCTTACCATTTATTTCTTTCAGCATGCTAAAATGTTCAATTCTTGACAGCACCTGTTTCGTAGTGAGAAACAATCATATGATTATTATGTCACTTTTGAATATTTTCTGCCGTGACTCACCAGAAGAATAAGAACTCATTAATATAAAAAAAACAAAAAAAACAAAACAAAAAGGATTTGGGCATGATTACATAAATCTGAAATAAAACTTGCAGTGTATTTTATGATATTTGCACCATACTAGTAAAACTTGCCCTGAGTAGCAATTAATCGAGAGGAAGGAAGGTGTATAATTAAAAATATTTTTTTTTTTAAACTCAGAATTCAATAATTTTAACAACAAACTTTGGTAAATTTATAGTTAAACCCCCTCACACCCCCAAAAATGAGATACTACATACTTTTATGATTACATTTGAACATCATGAAAAAGAAACCAAAAAATGCCAAATAGTTATTTAAAAATTTAGACTGGGGGATCAGTGGTATAATTAACAAAAAGTATGTTACAGAATGTATGTGTGTGATTCTGTGGCCATAGCTGCCATCAATAATTAGCGTGGCACTTAGTTATAACTTTATTGTGTCTGGCCGAGTCCATTTATTTTTGAAATAGTTAAATCAACTTGGACCATAACAGCATGTCAACTTAATTAGAAAAAATTTTTTTTAAATTACTCGTGGCTTATTGGAATATGGTCAACTATCAGGACCCGTGGAAATTCCACAGAATAAGAAATATATTTTAATCAACAAATATGTTCTGATAAAGTTTATATTTTTCTGGATAATACAAAAATTGTCTTTTTTGGACAGACAAAGCAATGACGCGCAGTAAATGAGTTTATTAATAAAAATAGTATCCATTGTATTGTAAATATAGAACTGACCCAAATGAGATAAATTAATAAATACCAATAAATATTCAGAAAATAATATTGTGCTACATAGTTCAATACAAATAATAAAATCACATTTGAAGAGACAATTTACAATTTACTTCTTTAGTTCAGCAATTTTTGACAGATAATACTTTTCTTTTTTTTGCCTTGTTTCTTTTGAATATTCCTTTTTTTCCTTAACATTTCACTGACTTCTATCGTTGAAGAGTCGCTGCACATAAAAATTAGTACGAGTTCCTTTATTATGCACCTACAACAACGGTCATATATTATTATACTGATATTCAAAAACGAGGCTACATTAAAAGGAGGACACTCATATTCTTGTCCAGGGTTGCCAGAGTGACATTTTTAAAAGCCAAATTGGCATTTTTTGAAGCAGTTTTAACTTTCAAAAATTGTAATTTTAAAGTGTAACGTACGGACTAGTGGAATATTATAGAGATTATCACTAAATGTTTATTTACCATTGATTAAAATTGTTAAAAAATAATTTAGACACCAAATAGAAATATTTAAATTTTATCCATACTATGGATAGATCGACAAACGATATCTATTACTGGCGTAGTTTATATTTGTTTACTTTCTGTATTTTTTTTTTTATGGTTAAATTGAACAGTAAAGTAAAATTACTGATTTTAATATGAAATCAAATAAAAAAAAAATATAAATACAACTATTTGATGCACTCACATTATTATATATACGATTAGTTCCGTACTCATGTAACTTGAAAATGTCTCCCTGTAGTTTTAATTTCAATTTACATAAAGTATATAATTAGTAGGACTGTGACATCAGAATATTCTTTTCATTCTTTTGACTCTCTGGTATATATCCGACACAGTTAGATGCACTTAATCAACTGAGAACCACATCCGTCTATATAAAAACATAAGATATTAACGGATATATACTAAAGAGTAAAATAAATTGGAATGAATATGCTGTTGTCACAGCCCTAATAATTAGTTAAAAAAAAAAAAAAAAAAAACTCAACTAAGGCATGTCATACATAATTTTTTGTAACCTGTAACCAAAAATGAATCGTACAGAATTTAAGCCAATATGGTATTAGTGCTGTAATAGTTTTTCTTTATAAGACAAGATGGCCACCCACTAGAAAACAACCAATGTGAGCTGTGTTGGTTCTTTCTGAATTTTACATATTACATTGCTATGCATCTTACTCTTTGAGAACTTTCTATTTTTTTCTGATGAGTCCGTGGGAGGAAATATCTGATGTCGGCATACAAATTTTGTTAGTTCCTCGTGAACAAAACGGACATGTAAAATGTGCTAAAGTTTTTTGATTGGTAAGATGAATAAAACTTTTGACTTTAGAATACAGCAAAATTGTTATTTATTTATTTGTTATATCTTATTAAGCAAAGAACTTTTGACTTAAAAAAAAAAATATTGGTTTATATAAAGAATAGAAAATATTTGTAAAAGCGTACATTTTCACTAAGCAGATTATTCCAAAGGTCAAATATATTTAAAATCAATTAATCAATGGTAATGTACATATAGCAATAAGAATTTAAGCCGTGTGAATTGAATCAAATATTAAGCAACATGATTAACATTTCGGTAATCGAGTGTGTGTATGTATATATATATATATATATATATATATATATATATATATATACTGGCAAAACCAAAAACAACAAAAAGGAATAACTTCATATTTGTATTTTTTTCAGATATTACAATTGTTTCGAAATTAATCAGACAATTTTAAATTTTATATCATTTAAAAATTTTCATATTTACATCTCATCAAATATGCTAAAAAAAAAATACAAAATTCGTACGTATGACATTAAAATGGTCTGATTTATGTTGAAACAATTGTAATATCTGAAAAAAATACAAATATGAAGTTATTCCTTGTTGTTTTTGGTTTTGCCACTATATATATATATATATATATATATATTGGCAGCACGTCATTATTTAGATACGTCTGATTGAACACAACAGAATTATTCCTTTTTCCGATCTTTCTGGATATCTTTCTATTTGCCGAGCAGTCTTTTTAATTTTGGTAGGCATAATTCACCTCCCAACCCTCTTGCACCCACCTTTATAGCCAATTTAAAAAAATAAACACACCAAGCCTTAAAAGAAAAGAACAACAATTGCTCCTGACAATAATCGGATGCACCGATAGAAAGCACTTGAGAAAAATATGGCAGAACAACTTTTGGGTGCTGTTCTATATAATATGCCTGCTGGAATTAAAGACTGCTCGGCAAATAGAAAAGATATCCAGAAAGATCGGAAAAAGAAATAACTGTTGTGTTCAATCAGATGTGTCTATATACTGTGTAAGCAAAAACAAGACTTCAAAACAAGGTGTTGGTGGCAACAAAAAGTGTATTTCAATTTACGTTACAATTGTTTCCATGTCCAGTTCGACAATTTCAAGCATTATGTCGTTTAAAAATTTTCAAAACCAGCATTTCTTCAGACTTTATGAATAAGCACACTTTTGGCAATGGAGCATTTTTTGAAGAGAAGGAAGGAAGGGGAAATCCCTAGCTAGAAAGGCATGCGAGAAACATCTACCTTTGTTGTGGTTACGAAAATATATATACATACATACATACATAAACTCCTATAATTTTTTTTTTTTTTTAAATATTTTTATTAAAAACCCTTTCTCTATTCATTTAAAAAGAAAATACAACTACCCTTTTTGGAAATAGTGTACGATTATGAATATCTCTAGTATCAAATAATCCTTACTGTGAAATTTATTTTGTCTATGAAAACTAAAGAGGGGGAGATATGACATATGAGAAATATTTTTCATTGATATGTATCTAATATAAAAATAATATAATGGAAGTTTGGAATTAAGTCTCCTTTTGGTATTATTTCAGATCATTTGAAATCATATTAACACAATAAGGGGATCATCAATCATTCAGAGCCTGTTTTTTGCACTTTTTTTTACAGCCATCAAATGTTCCAATCATAGTCATTTGTTTTCCTAGTTTTGCATATAAATTACAAAATGTCTGATATTTCCCCAAAACCTCTGACCTTGATGGAGGGAGATCAAAATTTTCTGCTGTGGTTTCAAATGATCTGAAATAACAACGAAGGGGAGATTTGCTCTTTTTCATTGTTGTTTTACATTAAATTAATATCAAATATTTCTAACTAAGACACCATTTCTTTCTCTTTTCAAATCTCTTTACATTTATATTGTACTAGCGAGGGTACCTGGCGTTGGCCAGGTGTTTGGAGGTGTGAAAAATTTTTTAAAAAGTGTTAGTAGGGAGGGAGGCAGAAAAGAAAGTGGAAGAAAATGTGACCTCTTACCGCTACACTATGAAGCGATAGGAAGTGAAAAGCGTTCAAGTTTAGCAAGGTCAATCAAAAAGTTGACTTGCTAACAGGTGCAGAAATGAACGTAGGCTGAAGGCTAGTTCAGCTTTCCGCCGTCCCCATGATGTTGGGAAAAACTAACTCCCCATAAAAAGGAAGTGTCCAAATGAATAGCAATTGTCTGATATGAGGGGTTTTCCCCACATTGATCAAAGCTAATTGCTTTCTGGACGTTCCGGCATGAAAGGCCAGGAAGCTGCCTTTGCTTTCGATTTAGTTTTCGCTTTTATACGAAGAAAACGAACAAACATGCGAGAGGATGGAACAGCATGAATTTTATAAAAGTCGATCAAAATAAATCTAGAGACGACGTCCATTCGCAAATCGTAGATATTATAATCTAGAGAGTATATAAAATGTTCTAAAACATAGTACCTCCCTCCCCCAGAACTCCGGCAAAAAAGCCTTTGCTAGACATACAAAAACGCGCGCGCCGTTTTACCTTTTCTATATATAGAAGATGACTAGACATTTAGAATATCTTTAATAATTATTGTCTTTCACACATCATCTATTACATAACTACACAGCAACATTATCTCCTAAATGTTAAGGAGGCAATTGACATGTCAGATTTTTACTTGGAAATTTTCTTTACTTGATTGTGTGCGATGTTTGCCAAACAGGAGTTGATTAATATTTCATCCATTTCTCTCTCTCTCTCTCTCTCTCCTTTTCTACTCTCTCCCCATCTTCGTTCTCCCTCTCTCTCTTCCTCTTTCTCTCTCTTCTCCCTCCCCTCTCTCTCTCTCTCTCTCTCTCTGGTAATGAAGCAAAACACACATGTTGACTTAAATGGATTATTGACTTTTTTTTTTTTTTTTTTTTTTTACTTTTTGGTTATTTTAATCATTTCCAAAATTCAATTTAGCTATTATAGTATTGTTTGTTCTTTAAATTACAAATTGAACCAAAATTATAAGGTACGGTAGTTTGCTTAAAGCATTGCTGCTAAATAAATATGACAAGCGTCTTGGATATGCCACCCCTCCCCCACATCCCATTATTTTTTCTGAGAAAGAGCGGATGTTTCTTCCGAAATATTGAAATATTTCCGCCAACCTGGGTTCTATTAAGCAGTTAAGTGAAAAATTTATTAAAAGAAAAAAAAAAAAATTTTTTTATTTTTTTCAAGAAAAATACTGCATATATTGTCTTCATAAGTTCTTCATCTACCAACTGACAATTAACTCTCATTAACTCCTATCCTTGATTGCCTTTTCGCTTTGATAAATCGTGAAATATTAGTTTTAAAAAATAAGTGTGTATACAATCTGACTGCAGTTTCATGTTATGTCCAGGGCAAATTTTATATAACTCTTAGTTAGGGTCCTGACATGTATTACCGTTCCAAGTCAGAAGAGAGCTTCTTCATAAGTGCTTCACACTTGGGACTGCTTCCCTGCTGATTACAACATTATCATCTTCAAATCCAAATATTCCTATCCTGAACAATCCCTAAAAATATTTGAAGTTGGTCCATTCCACCAATTGTTCTTAATCCTCGTGTAAATGTTCATCTCTCAAATGACAACTTTATCCTTGAGTGCCTTTTAGCTTTAATAAACACAATTTATTAGTTAAAATCAACAAAAAAAAAAAAAAAATTCTTGATGTCATTAACTTAAGATACTTGATTATTAATGAAGAAGGACCCCAAAGGAACAGGTGAGAACCGCCTTCCTGTTCCCAGCAATCTTGTATATTTTTTTTTTCGTAAGCTACTTTACAACAGTGATTTTTATTTATTTTATTTTTTATGAAGATCCATCGGTCCCTAAAACCAACAGAGTAAAACATTCCAGTAATGATCTGGTTCCTGTTGATTGCTGTGTAATGCTCTTGTGCAGTTCTACGATATCCACTCTCCCAGGCGTTGCCTTCTCTCTTTAAGAGGTTAGTTTATTGCTAATCATCTGGGGCGCGCTTACCAAGGAATCCTGACAGGACTGCCCAGGCACTTTTTACAGGTCAGAGTGCCCTCTTCTCAGGGGCGCTGATTTTTCAATCCCAATTTCCGATGCTGGTGTCACAGTTTTTGCAGTGGGAGAAAACTCCATACAACCCAACAATACCTGGGAATATACTTATATCGTTTCATTTATAAAGATGTTGTTTTCTCCTCCTTACGATCTCTTTATCACAGAAGAGACGTTGTGAATCTATCTCTGCTCTATCGTTAGTTTTAGTTACGTACAAAAATAAATGTCTGATCCCCAAAATGTATGAACATTTTGACGCCTCTCTTTACTTAAAAATTCACCAAAATCAACCAATTTCAATGAAATTTTCAGTATTTATTAACGATTAAATTGTAATAAGTTGGATTATTTCTGCTAACGATTAATTTACAGAAGTATAGATGGTCAGCAATGTAAAAAAACAAAACAAAAAAAAACAAAACAGGCAGGATTTGCATCCCACCCGGGTATTCTATTTAATCTATAATATAAATCTCATCTGCCTGTATGTATGTATGTATGTATGTATGTATGCCTAAAACTTTTGACAGAGGCGACGGATTTTCACGAGATTGGTATTGTTTTGAAGCTCGACCCTTCAAACGACAAATATTGTAAAATTGGATAAAAACATTAATTCCTTCACCCTCAACTGGGCATTTTTCTACAGGAAGGGGTGACCACTTTCTTTTTTTTTTTTTTTTTTTTTTTTTTGCTCAACACACACCTCAAAACACTCGGGCAACGCCGGGCACCCGGGTTAGTTTAAAATAAAATTCAATTTATGACATTTTGGGCTTCCATACAAGTTCTGCACATCGCCTTGTTTTAATTTGCACGAAGGCTGGTTTCTGTGACTAAACCCTCGCTTTTTAGGGATAATAAATTTTTTTTTTTATTTTTAGTAAAAATAAGGTATTTTTTTAACTTTTTTTATTATTATTCAGTATCTTAAGGCTTTAAATTACTAATTATCTTTGAAATATTTCACGAAAACTAATATTTATCTTTCAAGGGATTTTCGTGATTAATTTATTTAGCTTTCAAATTTAGCTGAATTTTTAGTTTTTGCAGCCGCCATGAAAACATTTTTCACCATAACTTTTTTTCCACGTGTAAAAACACATTTTTCCCCTTTTAGAGATTAACTTTAGGCTTTAATCTTTCAAACCCAATCAAAAAGTCATCGGAAATGTATAAAAAATTATGATAAACCGGCTTTCATAACCATGGTCCCTATCAGATTTCACCATTAAATTGTATTTATCTAGTAAATTTCTAAATTTCAATTTAGTTGCGTTTTATACAATTACCGCCAACATGATTACAAGTAAGTTTACATAATCTATGTAAGCACATCATAATCTCAGCTAATTTGAGGTTAATATTTGCTTAATCTTAGGATGTTAGGTCTACGCAACCATAGCAGCTTGAAATATGTTTGAATTCGAAGATGATGGAGGATGGGTGCAACTTTATTTAGATCAGCACTTTACAACGAACATGATAAGTCTGTGGCCAACCCTCTTCAGCAGACACACATGGATCCACCCTTGCTTTTCATAACTTATGGAACACTAAAAGTTTTTCTCCATTGACTATAATTCACAGATGAACCCAAAAAGTTTATATATATATATACACACACATTTATATATATATATATATACACACACATTTATATATATATATATACACACACATTTATATATATATATATACACATTTATTTCAGATCTTTTTAGAAATCATATTAGCAAGATTTAGTCTCTCCTTCATCAAAGCCCGAGGTTTTGGGGGATATATATATATATATGAAATATGCAGGCACTGTATGTGAGTTTGTTCCTCATGGACTCCGAAACAGCTGGACCAATGTTTTTGAATTTTTTTTTTTTTTTTTTTTTCACTCCAAACAAGGCACGGTGCCACTTTGAAGTAGGGAGCTACTATCAGAGACATAAGTTGCAGGGATATTATGAAGGGAGTTGAGCAGCAAGATGTCTGCTCACATTACACTTGAACTTCTGCATGTCAGTACAGTTGAAAAGCAAAATCCCGGAAGGGAGTTCCCAAGTGTAGCAGTTCTGGGGAAGAAACTATTGGAGTAGAAGGCTTTCTTACACCTAGGGATTTCTATTGTGTAGGGGTGGGATTTAGCTGCTTGTCAGGTTTGTCGGGGGTGTTTATGTTGGGGGGGGGTACAAGTGCTTGTAGTTCGTCAGAGCATTCACCATTAAAATACTAAAATACATGTACTTTGTGTCTGTTTTTAGATAGGTTTTGTATCGGAATGCCTCTGATAAGTAGTAATGATAAAAAAATCCAATTAAAGAGGGAACAGTCTGATTTTAGCCAAAATTAACACCTTTATACAACCTAACATCACAAGTGCATTTGAGAGGTTTTATCACCGCACAAGTAGAAGAGTTCCCAACCAGAGAAAGCAAACAATCGATATGATTGAAAAAGGGGCGATTTCACACTTTTCGATGATAAGTGTTGAAAGTGTTGGATCTTCATTCATTGTCCTTAAATCGTGGTACATATATAAAATGAGACTAATTCTATATGGAAATATTAACAATTATTTTATACCTACAGACACGAGTGTTTCATGCTTACGCAATCATCAGTGTAGGAGCGACAATTACTACCAGTTGAAAAATTCAGACCCAGTTACAAAGTGAACCTTGATTCCATAGGCTAGCATTTTACGTCTAGGCTACCAGTAATTAACACAGGAATTGCGGAAAACTAAGTACCTAGAAGTGCAAAGTCCACAAGCATATACAGTAAACAGAGAGTGTTCAACAACAGGAAGTCGGAATATTGCATTTTGAACTAAAGATGAATGCTTTTTCTAAATTCTAAAGAGAGCTCAATTTTAACTTAATTACTTTTTATAATGATACTATTTTTATAAATATTAACAATTATTTTTATACATTGAAAACACCATAATGCATTTCGGTTTGTAAAAAAAGTCAACCATTTTGATCTTTCTGTTAATAATTGAAAAAATAAAAATGAATAAATTGCTTTAAAATTCTTTAAAATTTGAAAGCTATTAAACTGACGAAAGTCGCTTCCAGATTTATCCTCTTATGACTTAAAAGATAGAAAGTTTTGGAATTTGCATGCAATTTTATAAACATAGATAAACAACACTGGTTAAATTAAATATGGCTTTCTTACGAGATATTTTTTCCCTCGGTGCCAAACCCAACAGTCTAGACTCTGTTTATTGACCTCTTCCCCGTTGCTGGTCCTTTGCAGTTCTAAAAGGTCAACCCATCCAAACTTTACCCTCTCTTGTTGAGAAGGGATTAGTTTATTACTAATAGCCTGAGGCGCCCCTAATGGAGAATGCTGATTGGGGCTGCCCAGGCATGTTTTGTAAGCCAAATACTCATGGGGTGCTAGCTCTTCAATCGCATCCTCTAAACCTTGTGTCACATCGTCCCGCCATAGGAGGGAGATAAATACCTATCCTGACGGAATTTAGGAAAAGCAAGATGATGAATAGATATGATAGCTTAAATGGTAATGTGATGTAAGTCAGGTGTGGGTAGAAAATGCATTTGGAATATGACTACGATTGTTTTGATTACTTCAAGTTGGAGACAAAAAATTGTAAACTTTGTTTTGTTTGTATTATGAATTGACTGAGGAATTTATCAAAAGCAATTGTAAAATGCGTGTTACCATTCTAGAGTCGAGGAGGGGGGGGCACCAGAACTGACTTGACAAATGAGTAAATGTTGGGCATTGTGCTCCCCCATTTTGAGGTTGGGGCGTCGATTTCAACCATAAGCAGATTGTGCTAAAAAAAAAAAAAATGCAGACATTCTGTATGCCATAAGTTGTAAGTTGTCTTTTTTTTTTTTTTTTTTTTTTTTTTTTTTGCTTTTTTAGTTCTGCAATGGTGTATGCTTTAATTTTCAAACTTTGTCCAGAATTCCGGCTATTTAAAAATAAAAAAATAAAGAAAAATCTGTGTGATGTATGTACCTGTGATGAAATGAAAATGCCATGTTCCAAAAATCATATAAATTGATCAAGTAGTTTTTTTTTATATAAAGAAAATCATGTTTAAGTAATTAATAGGAATTTGTAGGCATTACAACAAAAATCTTGCAAATTTGAATTATTTTTTTCTTCTCCAAAGTGGTTGGCAAGGCAGTCACTCCTTGGTTACTCATAAAAAATGATTTTATAAAATTAAATCTACTTGATCAATTTACGTGATTTTTGGAATACGATTTTTTTTTCTTTTTCGTCACGGATATTGTATGTTGTGCAGATTTAAAAAAATAGAGAACAAACTCACAGACACACAAAGTTCCTTTTATATAATGATAAAGATTCCTTGGGATGATTGATTTAAAGAAATGAAATACAAGTAAAGTATTTGAAAGTATATTATAATTGTGATGTGAAATCGATGTTTTTTTTTTTTTTGTTTTATTTTTTTTTTTATGAAAAAAATAGCCGTAAGCATTCAAAGTATGTATAGCGTTTATGGCATGGAATAAGTGGATTTTTTAAAATGACATAGCTGTTAGAATTTAAGATATGCTGTTTCTGTTCTTTTTTTTTTTTTTTAGGGATAAATATAGTCATTAGAAATCAATGTTAAATGAGGTTTTTTTTTGGTTATTATTTATTGATTGATTTTTTAAAATTTTATCATCGATATTATTTGCTGTGATGGAAGTTAGTTAACCTGTATCAAAATTTAAGTTTTGTTCTTTTAATATAAGTTTATCAATTAAAGGAGATAAATTGTAGAAGCCGGTTTAGGGTTTTTTGAGTTTGTAATGGTTGCTGATTCGAAAAGCCTTCGTTTTATTTAAAATGAAATTAATAAGTTAAAAGAATAATCATGCTGCAATGAATGCGAGAATAATACATTCAGGGAATTGCTTTTTTTTTTTTTTAAATCTCTTTATTTTCATTAATCCTTTTCTATAGTTCACGTTGAGTTTCACCAATGTACATCTGATGACAATTATGACACAGGGCAGTGTATGTATATATATATATATATATATATATATATATATATATATGTATTAGATATGGATTTAAAAAAAATACTTTTCTTTTATGTTTTTTAATTTGTGATGTGATTTTTGTTATTAGAATTCCTAGTTTCTTTAGAGTGTTGCAAATTATTGTATTATTGGTGTAAGTGGATAGAAGAAAATGTCTGTTTGTGAAAGAAGTATCTGGTGTATATGATTTTTGTTTCTGAAAAATATTTGTGTCTTTTTTCTTAGCATTTAGTATAAATATGTGGGATATTGCAATGTTTTCAAAGAATTTGTGATGTATTTGAATTCTTCGTCCAGATATTATAAACCAGGGTTTTCCTAGGGCTCCGTGGGTGACGCTGTGGGGCTCCAGAAACCCTTTCTTAAATATGACCAAATCCTTTATATGGAAAAATTAAATGGCTGCTGACATTTAATTGTTGATCTTTTTTTTTTACCGGAAAGAAATATGATACATAACTACAGATGTAAAGAGTTTTAGGATGATTCATGAAAAAGAAAATAAAAGATAAATTAAAAAAATACAACGAATTTTGATTAAACAAAAAATGGGTGACAACATTATCATTAGTTAGTGTTAAAATTTGAAATTAATGTTTTTCATATTTATTTTAGAAATTATCTTGTTAGTGCTCCGTGAAAAACCTTTGCCCTGCTCAACGATTCTGAATTCATGTAGATAGAAACCGATTATCATTCCTGTTTTTATTTTGTTAATATGGTATGAGAGTAGAAATGTATGTAATTATTTTGTTAATATGGTATGAGAGTAGAAATGTATGTAATTATTTTGTTAATATGCTATGAGAGTAGAAATGTATGTAATTATTTTTTTAATATGGTATGAGAGTAGAAATGTATGTAATTATTTTTTTAATATGGTATGAGAGTAGAAATGTATGTAATTATTTTGTTAATATGCTATGAGAGTAGAAATGTATGTAATTATTTTGTTAATATGCTATGAGAGTAGAAATGTATGTAATTATTTTGTTAATATGGTATGAGAGTAGAAATGTATGTAATTATTTTGTTAATATGGTATGAGAGTAGAAATGTATGTAATTATTTTGTTAATATGGTATGAGAGTAGAAATGTATGTAATTATTTTGTTAATATGGTATGAGAGTAGAAATGTAATTATTTTGTTAATATGGTATGAGAGTAGAAATGTAATTATTTTGTTAATATGGTATGAGAGTAGAAATGTATGTAATTATTTTTGTGTGTAGTTTTGTGGTGAACTTTGAAGGATAAATTATTGTTGGATTTTATCATACGTCTAGAAATTATATTGTAATTGCTCTGTTTTATAGGTAAACTTTATAGAAGGTTCGACTGTCTAATTTGGTTTTAATATTCTTTTTGTGTGTTTTCAGAAATAAAGATTAAAATATTGATATATCTAAAGTATTTTGTGTTTGAAGGTAATAGAAAATTAAAAGGGCCAGATTGTAGAAATTCTAAGAAAAGGCAGAATAGTATTCCACTAAGAGGGTTATCCATAATAAAGAGACCAACATTTTGCTTGTATAAATTATTATTGAAGTGAAAATAAGTGATTTTTATTACAATGTTGTAAGTTAATGATTTTTTTTTCTAGTAAATATGGAGTAAATTTAAATATTTATTAATAGGCACATAAGTGTATAATGATGTTACATCTAAGCTGAGTATAGTTTTGTTTTGTATATTAATTTTTTTTTTTTATTGGCACAAACATTAGTTATAGTGAAAGTAAATTTTTGCCAGAACGGATTTTCCGGGATAATTCTGGAACATTTAAGACAACCATTTCAAGGTTTTCTCAGCGATGTGATGCAGAACTGTGTATCTTTCTGACACATGCATGTCCTTCTTGGTGACATTCTCTCCACCAGCAGTTAACATTAGATAGCAATGCAATAGAGCCAATCTGAATTGAGCCCTTTTTCAAAGATGTGGAGTGGTATGGAAATGCACCCAAAGATCATCAGATTTGTTTAGCCATGGCGTTGTTGCCAGAAAGCTGCATGGTTAATCTACTTAACAAGGTTGTGGTAGTTTTCTTTCACGTTCAGTGACACAGTTTCATAATAAGCATATGATTTCATATTCTAGCTAGAAGCGAGAAAACAAGAAAATAGAAAAGATCAAAGCCAAAATAT
>NC_136494.1:3788279-3875779 GCF_053919585.1 Euprymna scolopes | reverse complement strand
TATGTCCCAGAGCCTAGCTGGAGTCCGAACACGGTACCCCCGTAATAATAATAATAATAATAATAATAATGAGTTGGGTTCGAGACTCCTAACAAACGGTTCCCCAGTTCGATACAAAACACCTGATGAAGGCCGGAGGGCAAAACGGCTGAAACGTTGTGACTATAACAACCAAGATGAGGAAGTCAGTCCGACAATCTCAATCAATGAAAACACCATCTTAAAAATACAGACAATTACTATCAAGTTATATATATATATATATATATATATATATATATATATATATATATATAGCAGTATATAAATACGTTGTAAAGATTTCTACTGTGTACCTTATGTTTTTAATAACACGGTGTGCTTAATAAATACTTATGTATACTTTTCTCATCTTGGATGGCAGTTTCACAACGTTTCGGCCAGTGAAACTTTCATCTTTCTCCAGGTTCATTTTGTCGAACTCTGGAAGTTTTGTTGTGCAGACTCCCAAGTTCGAATAAGACACACCTGAAGAAGGTCGTAGATTACATTGGCTGAAACGTTGAGTATAACATCCAAGATGAGATCAATAATCTGACTAATAATTTTTAAATAAATAAAAAAAAAAGTGAATCTGGCCTTCAGGCTAAGATCACAGTGTAGTATCTGTTCTAATGCTACACTCAAGTTAATTTGTCCTTAGTCAATGTAGGGAAAACTTTTCTATACAAAGGCAAGTTTTATTTTTACCTGCTGCCAGAGTGCCCCTTTTGAGGGGGCTGGTTTTCTCCCACAATTAATAACGACCTTGTGTCACATATTGGGAGAAGCAATTAAATACTAATAGTGTAACCCCATCTCAAAAATTCAAAAAACACAAATAACCTTATTTAATGATTTATTTATTTGCGGACTGTTATCCTCATCTTTATTTTTGTTGTCTTCACTGATGAAGATGGGGGATAACAGTCTGCAAATAAATAAATGAAGAAATAAATATACAAAGGATTCCCATAAAAAAAAAATAATGTTTAATAAATAACCTTGTAATAATATACACAACCAACATTTTGTCATTTGTTATTTTAAATGCAATAACTTGTGTATATAACATCTTCATAGTTGTTAACAGTGAAATAAGGAACACGTACATCAAATCCGTTGCCAAAGCTGCTGGAAAAATCGTGGGATCAAGCTACCACTCCAGGAGATAGCTACTGATGCAATTCTCTACCTCTATAAGAGCCAAGTACATCCAAAGATGGAGTACTCTTGCCATATCTGGGCAGAAGCACTTATCCTGCTTTGACTGAGTTCAAAATAGATTTTGTAGCCTAGTAGGGGATTCCCTTTTCTCTTCCCTGCAGTCTCTTTCCCACAGAAGAGACGTTGTGAGCTTGTCTCTGCTTTATTGTTATTTTCATGGCAAGTGCTTATCTGAGCTCCAATTTTTGGCCCCCCTTGGCCTGACTTTCATGAAAAAAAAACTCATCTAGTTGAAACCACTAGCAATAATAATTTCCCCACTCTTTAGCGGTGCATAAACCTAAACGTAGATTCCATGAACAAAGCTTCTTTTGTAGAGCTGCACGCATGTGGAACTCTGTTCCGTTTCCCTGCTTTCTCAGCTGACTACAATATGGTTGTATTCAAGTCCAATGTAAACAAGTACTTGATGAGCCGTCTCCTTAAGTAATTCAATTTACCGAATTTCCTTTACTAACGATTACAACATTTTCCCATTGACTGTTGTACACTCATTAACCCTTATCCTCGAGTGGCTTCCGGCCGAGAGAAGTAGTGACTCCTTTGTAAAAAAAAAAGAAAAAAGTTGCATCTGTTAATCACTCCAATGTGCCACTTAAGTATAATTGTTAAGCATGGACAGATTGAGATGTCATTTCGTTTTTATTTATGTGGTTTATTTGTATTTATACTGATCTCATTATCTTTTCAAACAATCTATTAGAAGCCTTGATTGTCTTAACATGTGTTTGTAATATATAGTTTCAATATAAAGAAAATAATAGAAGAACGATTTGTGCAAAAAAAAAAAGGTATCTTTTTTTTTTTTATATCGGCCATCTTTCTTTTCTCCGATCTTTTTTTTTTTTCATGTAAACAATTAAATTTACTATAACTTTTTTTTGGTCAATTTTGTTCTAAAACATTGGTTTAAGTAAAAAAAAAAATCGTTTAAATACGGCACAATCATGTCGATACACTGATTCCTGTTAGATCCCCAAAGTTAAGCAATATTGAACCTGGTCAGTATTAACATGGGTGACCATTTGGGAATTCCTGCTGCTCTATGTGCTCTCTGCTTATCTCGCCATTGTTTTCAGTTGTCCTGGACTTCTCTTTGCCACTGGATTCAAGCAGTGCTGATTCAGGAGAGGTGTGGTTGGAGATTGTGCAACCCTTGCCTCAAAATTACACATGCAGCAGCTAGCTTTACAGGGGTATCCATTGTCTTTCGAGACTGAACGGAGGCATCTCATTTCATTGTAGATAAGTGACTTTTCTGGAATCTTTGGAGATCTCCATAATTTCAGTAATTATTTGAGCAAATCATGAAAAAGAATTTCAAAACTACCTGCCAAATACACTCTGTGAACTAAGTGCAAGAAAAATACAAACAATACCACTTATAATCTTAAAAAAAATCTCTAGGTTGGAATGTTTGAGATAGCGGGTTAATGTCTGGCATTCAATAGGATGACCTATCCCCAGATAGAAAATTAAAGAAAAAAAAAAAAAGTGGATATTATTGAAATTGTTTTTGGAGCGGATTTATTATTTTTTATCTTAAGAGTGTGGGTATTTATGAGTACAAAATTAAAATTATATTAAAAAGTCATTTTTTAAATATAAAATTTTCTTTTTTTTTTTTTTTTTTTTTTTTTTTTTTTTTACAATGTGTCCTCATCAAAGAACATGTCTAACAATCAGAAACAAACAAAAAAGAAATACAGTCAAAATATTATGTTACAGATTTTTTTGCCGTTGTAAAATACATGTATTTCAACGTTAAGATCTAGAAAAATGTCTTATTAAAAAAAAATTGTCCGATTGTTAATGAGTAATGAAAAAGTACTTTTTATGAGGGAGTAAAAGCGCCTCCTCTTTTTTTAAATAACACTGAAAAGAAATAAAATGTTAAAGCGCATTAATTGTGTATTCAATAAAATTGAATGAAAATAAATTTTTTTAAAGGAACCTGACCCACCAATGTTCGACAGTTATTAAATATTTATCTTCTATTATAGTATACTTGTGACCCCTTTGACTGGCACGTCATATATATATATATGTGTGTGTGTGTGTACTCCCAACTTTGAAAACCTTAATAGACAACACATCTGTCATCTATTCTTGAACAAGCCACTAATAAACATAAACACCATACACTAGAATCATTACTAATTAAAGCTAAGAAATCAAATATTAACAAAAAATTCCGGCCATAAAATATGCATAAATATTATATTTTAATTCATGCCGATTTATTATTATAAAGCCGAATTGATTATTATCCAATGTGTATAGTAATGATTTCAAAAGTTATAAAAAATAGGACTTGGGTACCATACGCTAGAATCGAAACCAGAACGATTAGTGCTTCAACTGTAGTCATTATTTATCTCCCCAGCGTCGTTACCATCTGAGCTACCGACAGAGGGATACGAAAGTTTAAAAATTAAGCGACTTGTAGCTATGAGTATTTAATTTTGCGCGTGCGCAAAAGTAACAGCAGGAGCAATGTTTTAACACCCTACCAAGATCAACCGTTTTGTTTTCAATTTGACCTTTTAGCAGCAATTTTTGACAGCTAAAAACCAAATCGAAAGTATGCTACAGGTCCAAATACTCTATATATCAAATTTCAACTCTGTAGACCAAATATTCAGAGAGGAGTTTGGTAGAGACTTTTCTCACACACGCCAACAAGGTCACCTTATATATATATATATATATATATATATAATTTCCATGTGGTAAAAGTTTTTTATCCTAAATTCTAAGCAATTATGCAGAATGTGGAAACTATGCATAAATAGAATTCAGCATAATAGTGAAATTAAACCAATCCTCTAATAAGAAGCCGTAAAAAATGAATAATTAATAAACACTCATTTTTTAAAGGAATATGCAAGTTAATCAACCTTTATGTAATTGCTCATTAAAAAGTTCGTTTTAATTATTTTTAAATAGGAAAAGTAAGCTTTTAATATCAGTGTCAGTGCGATAAAAAAAGAAAAAAGAAACTGGACTTTATATATAAATATTCTTAAATGCCTTTAAAACTGACGATAATTAATATTTTTTTATATTTTACTGGGCAAAAAAATCCCCCCAAAACACTTCTATAAATATCTTATCTGAACTGAACTGAAAGTACTCTATTCAAAAGTGACTATGGCAATGACATCATCCAGTTCTTGATGGAAGCAAGAAAGCTAATAAGAAAATTAGAAAATATTAACTACATAAGTTAACCTCAAATCTAACAGTTCCCACACTACCAGCCAAGTTTCAACCTCTGTCCCATCACTAAAATATTGGATCTCTGTGCCTATTTACAATAACTTTAATAGAATGTGCTCCGTTGAACTCATAACACTTGTCACCCATCAATGTACATATTCTTGACTAACTCGACAAGCAGCAAAATCCCACCCCTTTACTGTTGATGTCCCTAGATGCTGGAAAACATTCTTTTCAGTAGTTTCTTCCCTCGGACTGCTAGACTTTGAAATTCCCTGTACTGCTTAGTGCTTCTCTGACTGTACTAATCTGCAGAAATTTAAATGTAACGTGAACAGACATCTCCTGGCTCAACTCCCTACAGTCCTCTATTAGACATGATCCGAAGTGGCAATATGCCTCGTTTAGGGCGGAAAAGAGTTTTGAAAAAAAACAAAACAAAAAAACTTTGGATCTCTTCCTGATCTATATTAATGGTCTTCCAAATCACAGCCTTACATCATTCGTAGACACTACCATCTATGGTAACACATCAAAGACCGTAAACGACTAAGTTCTCTCTGATTCTCTCTCCTCTGATCTTGAGCACGTGGTACAATGAGGAAAGATATTGGTTGATATTGTATAATAGAGATTTAATTAACATTGCTTTAATAAAATTAGATTCTGAATTTAATGACTAAATAAGAAATAATTTTCAAAATACTGTTTTAATTAAAAATAAAACTGCAGAGTTAAAAACTAAAAACAAAATAAACACTCCCAGACAACACCGAGGACTACTAGTAAGTTATAAAATAAGTAATAAAACTGTTCCCTCACCCCCTCCTGTTTTACTTCTCTATAGCAACGGGAACCATCTTTTTTTAAATTTATTTTTTTATTAGTTCTGCTTGACACCTCAAGAGAGTGAAACTAGAATGAAATTTTATTCCAGTTATTTCAGATATTAGTAAGCAACCGTGTAGACGATAGCGGTATCTATCTCTGGAGACCACCTCCCTCCAAAATACCCTCTTCCCCATTTTTTCGTCTTTGCTACTGGATACATTTTATCACCCCATCTTATTTCCGTGAGAGAGAAAAAAAAAAATTGAAGAAAAAAAATTCTTGCTTTTTTCAGCTGCTGGGTTTCCTTATAGTCACACATGTTTATCTCCCCTCACCTTCAGTGATTACAATTTTGAATCCTTAAACCTTTTTTTATTGATTTGTTCCCCCCCCCCCAACACACCCTCCACTCATTCGGTTGTTTGCTGATAGATCAATGAATGACTGTAAAAACACATTCTAGTTTGCCTCTTATTATTTCTTCTTTTCTCGTCGGGGGGGGGGGGCATTTGTCTCTGCCCCCTTTTCGTCTGGGGGGGGGGGCTCCTTTTTGTCTCAAGCTCCTTTTTGTCTTGTGCCCCCTTTCGTCTCGGTCTCCTTGTTGTCTCAGACACCCTTATCGTCTCGACCCCCCCCCCCATCATCTCCATCACATCTCTGGGTTTACACATGCTGGTCTTTTTTCATTGTCGCTTGTTAACTTTAATGAAATATTTCATTTAGGAATGACACTTAGAGACTGAGTTTCCAAGGTTTTATTGAAGAGAGAATTTACTTATGAAGAAAGACAGATGACGTAACTGTAAGAGTATCTATTTACAATGCCTCCCCACGGGACAGTTAGACACCAGGGTACGTAACTGTAAGAGTAGTTCCAAAAGTAAGGACTTCTATTTTTTTTATTTATTTATTTTTTTTTTAAACTAAAAAAGTTGAAGAGCTACAAAGACTGGAGTAGCACCATCACAACGAGCAACAATTTTACTCTAGAATTTTTTTTTTTTTTTTTACATACTCACCATCATTCTCAATGCACTTTTGCTAGGAAGTTAACAATGTATTTCTGCTTCTAATGCACACACATGACGGGTTGTTTTCTTAGAGTCTCACAACGTCAATATCTGAAACAGAGAAATGAAACTTTTAGGTCATGAATGCATAAGTTCAGTTATCATAGCAGTGCGATTTTCAATCCCTCTGATTTATACGAGCGGAATAAAAAGTAGGAGGCATATCCTATGGAATACTCCTCAGACTAAAAGTAAATTATTATTATATCTTAACTTAGTTTTATAGATTAAGAGATGCAACGGGCAGACATCAAAGTGACATTCATGTTAGATTATTCACATTATTGGGCCATGTCCCATCACCACAGCTTTCGGAGCGAAACTGACTAGAAATCCTTTGTTTCGCTTGCTTGAACACATAACGTGTCATATCCTCATATTGTTCGTCATCTGTTTTTCTAACGCGTTTGACCTTTTTGCCTGGAGAAAAGTTTGTTTTACAGATCTGGGTTATTCTGAAATGCACTAATGTGTCCCTTATCAAAATTCAAACGAGCTAATTTAATCGCTATTTATTGGCATAGGGTTCCAATATGCCAATAATGTGTGTTATTATTATCATTACTATTTTTTTTCTTAGTGATTCTGAATGCTGTTGTAGGATTTTAAAGATGGTAAGTTTTCTTCCTGTGACATATTCAGGATCCTACAGCAACGGCCATTAAGTTAGTGTGAAATTTGATAAGAGTCACACTGAGTACATGATAACTGAGATTTACAAAGTTGTTAAAGGTCTTAGATATATCTAGGGCTACTGACCTAGCCTCCCCTGCCTTATCCAGTGTATGGTATATACGTTTGGAGATTACAATTAGGATATTTTTCAATTTTCCAGTAGTCTGGAAAGCAAGATTCATTAAGGCATTTGAAGAGTTTGGAGAGCACCGGATCAACTTCAGCGAAACATTTAAGTACTTTAATGGTAAGTGCTCAGACGACCCAAAACACTGGTACTCCCTTGATGTAAAAACCCCCGATAAACCAGACAAGCAGCAAAATCCCACCTCTATACCGTAGAGATCTCTAGATGCCATAAAGCTTTCTAATTAAATAGCCTATTTCCCTGAACTGCTAGACCTTGGAATTCCATCCCAGGCTCCTGCTTCCCTGACTGTACTGACATGCAGAAGTTCAAGTATAATGTGAATAGACATCTCGCTGCCCAACGGAATCGTTTGCAAGGATGAGTGACGGAGGGCAGCAGTTCAAGCGATCTATAAAACAGATATGATGACTGATGACACGTTTTTCAAGCGAGAGAAAACAAAAGTTTCAAATTAATTTCTCTGAAGCTGTGCGAATGAGACACTGCCAATGAGATAGAAATAATCTAAGTGAAATGTTGCCCTTGTGTCTCTGTCAGTGTACGCCACTTCTTTCAGTAAGCTAAAAAGTTAAGAAATAATTAGCTAAGATAACATTAGTCTTTCTTTCTCCTGAGTCCATTCTCTCCCAATTAAAACTTTGAAGAACATTCAGCAAACGTCTCTTTGTATTCTCTTTATGAAAGGAAGCTTATTTCTATAGTAAATAATAGATAAAACAGTGACGATGAAAAGAAGTCGAAAGTTCATAGAAGACCAGCACGTATAAACACCCCCACATATATATATATATATGTATAAGAACTTCTTGATTTTTATTATTGAAAATATTACATTTCAACAACCTCTGAATCTTAACAACAAAAAAATTAATTACGGATAAAAATTACAAAAAAAAAAAAAATGTGATTTAATGTAAAAAAAATTAAAAAAAAAAATTATTTGATTTAATGTAAAAAGATTTTTTTTTTAAATACAAACTAATGTGTGCTCTATTTGAATAACCAAGCAGATTTTTATATGAAATTTTGTCTATCAAAGTATTGAACACTAATGTAAGGCTGGTGAAACTGTCTTTATATATTATTGTACAGCTTCACATAATTGCAATGAACATTTTTGAATGCTAACTTGATATTCTTTGTTTTATCATCCACCAGCTGTAGTCACCTGTGTTGAGATATATTACTTGTCCGAAATAATTTAAAATATAGCCATGTTTACAATTTTTGCCTTGGAAAAGTTTTTTTTTTTTTTAAATAACATTTGCTATATGAAGTCAAATAATAACACAACACATTTATTGGGTGTTTTTTCCCCCCCCCAGTATTTTAGATAATTTTCGATTTTTGTGTGATTATCGTGATTCCCCAGATTATTGTTTATGTAAGCCATTTTTTTTCTTGTTTTAATTTTAAGACTCTGCACTATTTGTGTCTTAGTAAATAAAATCTTAAAATAAGGCAAAATACACAAAATACTTATCCAGATAAGTAGAATGGTAACTTATCTTGCCTTTGGTAACATTTATTTTATATTTGCTTATTGACAACTTTTTTTTACACAGTGATCACCACTAATCAAGGCCCGGAAGCCACTCAGGGATAAGGGTTATTGCAAGTATATTATGTTAGTGTGGAGATTTGATGAAGTGTTTACTTAAGGGGGCGGTTCATTAGGAATTTGTTATCATTGGACTTGAAGACATCCAAGTTGTAGTCCGGTGGGAAACAGGCAGACGGAACAGAGTTCCACAGGCGTGCAGTTCTAAGAAAGAAGCTTTGTTCATGGAATCCGTGTTTTTTTTGTTTTGTTATCTATACTGCAAAACACTTCCGTCACAATAAAACGATTGAGACACCGTTTCTGCAAAACAGCAAATGGCTTCAAGAAATCAAAATAAATTTTCTTTTTCTTTATCTTCAATCTTAAATAAGAAAATCAGAGAAGACTGTATTTTTAAAAATGGCTTAAACATCTCATTAAATTATTAATATTTTTAATTTATTATCTTAAAGGGAATCCAAATGCGGTTAAATTCGATACTAGGACGGCTTCAGATATTGTTATCTACCATATGTTTCTTTTTACAAGGAAGTCACCTTATCAAGGCCTGGAGGCCACTCGGGGATAAGGGTTATTGCATGTACAGTAATCAATGGGACAATATCATAATAATCGCTATTAATGGAGATCTGATAAAGTGTCTTACTTAAGGGGGCGGTTGATCAGGAACTTGTTTATGTTGGACTTGAAGACATCCAAGTTGTAGTCAGGTAGAAAACAGGCAAATGGAAGAGAGTTCCACAGGCATGCACTTCTGAGAAAGAAGCTTTGTTCATGGAATCTACGTTTTGATTTAGGCACAGATAAAGAGTGGGGAAAATTATTGACAGTGGTTTCAGCTAGACGGGTGTTTATCGTAAAAGATTGGCAAGGGGGGGGGACCAGAGATTGGAGCTCAGATGAGCACTTGCCATGGAAATAACGATACAACAATGATAGGCTCGCAATGTCTTTTTTTGTGGGAGAGAGGTTGCAGGGAAGAGAAAAGGGCATCCCCCCACTAGGCTACGAAATCTATTTTGTACTTTGTCAAGGTAGGATAGGCTGTTTTTCTCCTGCCCAGATATGGCAGCAGTACTCCATCCTTGGATGTACTTGGCTTTTATATAGATAGAGAATTGCATCAGCAGTGAGATATCTACTGGAGCGGTAGAAGGATCCCACCATTTTTCCAGCGACCTTGGCAACAGATTTGATGTACATGTTTTGACAAGCTTCAAGGCTTGACTTTTACTCCTGATTTGAAATGGAGCACATACATCAAATCCATTGCCAAAGTCGCCGGAAAAATGGTGGGATCCTTCTACCGCACCAGTAGATATCTCATTGCTGATGCAATTCTCTACCTATATAAGAGCCAGGTAGATCCAAGGATGGAACACTGCTGCCACATCTGGGCAGGAACTGGTAAGAAGACCGTATCCTGCCTTGACAGAGTTCAAAATAGACTTCAAAGCCTAGTAGGGGATGCCCTTTTCTCTTCCCTGCTACCTCTTTCTCACAGAAGAGGCGTTGCAAGCCTGTCTCTACTTTATCGTTATTTTCATGGCAAGTGCTCGCCTGAGCTCCAATCTATGGTCCCCCCTCGCCAAACTTTCATGAGAAACACTTGTCTAGCTGAAAGTACTATCAATAATTTCTCTCACTCTTTATCTGTGCCTAAACCTAAATGTAGATTCCATGAACAAAGCTTTTTTCTTATAACTGCATACCTGTGGAAATCTTTTCCGTTTGCCTGCTTTCCAGCTGACTACATTATGGTCGTCTTCAAGTCCAAAATGAACCAGTTCTTGATTAACCGTTACCCTTTAAGTAATCCAATTTACCAAATTTCCACTACTAATGATTTGTACAATATTGTCCCATTGACTACTCTACACTCAATAACCCTTATCCTTGAGTGCCCTCTGAGCCTTGATAAGTGGCGACTCCTATTAAAAAAAAAAAAAAAAAAATGGTCACCCATCTAGTACTGGCCAGCCTCACTGTTGCTTAACTTTGGGGGTTATGTAGACAACAAATATATATATATATATATATATATATATATATATATATATATATATATATATATATCGCTTATGAAGAAAGCATTAAGCCCTTCACTTAATCATCAAATCAAACGTTAAAAATACATAGTTTTAGTTCCCTCCAGGCTTCCATGCTTAATTTTAAACTATCATTAATTTTTTTTTTTCTCGACGCAAATCTATAGAGTAATGTAAAAAATTGGAATTATTTGTCATTCAGGTACTTATATTGTAATATTTTTGCATATTCTTATAGCAAATCATCCTAAACCTTATTTAGATGATTGTGTTGGGGTAGTCTCACTCCATTGCCACAGGACTTTTTACCTTGGCTCCAAACTTGCTTGCGCCTACTAGTATCTATATATCTATAAAAGTGAACGTGTCTGTGTACATTTTCCTACGCAATAACTCTGTCAGTTTTCAGTCTACAGACTCGAAATTTGATATACAGGGTACTGAGATTTGGGAAAATCTTTGTAATCCGTTTTCGGCCAGAAATTTAGCTGTTAAGGGGTCAAATTTCAACGATTTGACCTTTGAGAACTCTACCAAACTCCTGCCAATTTTGGGTCTAAACACTTGAAATTTTAGATATAGGTTCCTTGGACATGGATCTCACTTAATAATTTGATTTGAACCCAAAACAGTAAATGTTAAGGGGTCATAATAGGGATCAAAGTTAAAAAAAATTTTGACCTCTGTGGTCTCTACCAAATTACTCAGACAATTTCTGGTCTAAACATTTGAAATTTTACATAAAGGGTATTCAGAAATAGGGCAAGCTTTTTAATCGGTTTGGGTCAAAAATTTTTAGTTACCAATATATCAATCACAATTACAAAGTATGTATGTTTGCATGTCTGCCTAAAACTTTTGACAGAGGTGACTGATTTTTACAAGATCAGTATCGTTTTGAAGTTCGGCCTTTCAGGCGACAAATACCGAAAAATTGACTAAAAACATATCTTCACCTTCAACTGAGCAATTTTCTACAGAGGGGAGGGGGGTCTCTTTTTTCACCGATATTTTTGAAAGTCATCCTCTCTTTTCGATTGTCTAGCCTTAATCAAAACCTACGTCATTTACAGTTTGGCGGTGGTCATCACAGCAAAAACATCACCCCCCCCCTGTTCTTATCTTCCCTCGGGGTACGGGTTCGAGCCTGCCTTCCTACTACTTTTTTTTTTTGCCGCCTCAACACAAACATCCAAATACCCGAGTAACGCCGGGCTGAATGCTAGTATATAGTTAAAAAGAAACGCGTGTGTTGTAAATGCTGCACCTTTCCTTCTAAGAGTACCTGTGGACTCGGTAATGAACTGTTTTAATTAGAATTCTATTACCATTGCTAATTAGTTTCCATCCGGATTTTTATGTTTTTAATTATACTTAAATTTTTCTTGCTATTATAACCCGATAATCAGATGAGATTATCAATTACACACACAAACACACACTAAAAGGAAGGAAAACTAGTTATATGTATCTGGCGTTTGTTGGCAAACCTGATTCAATTTTAATAAAACGTGAATATATAGCAAGAAATTCTATTTCCGTTTCCTGCCTGGTTATTCTCAACAGTGTCTCTTGGTGTATAATGAGTTAGGATTACTATAAACGATGCATACATAACTTTTTTTTTTTTTTTTTTGTATCAAATTAGGTGTACTCATGTAGTAGCTGCCTGTATAATACACCAGTTTATCTGAAAGCGTTTGAGAATGATACATTTTCTGAACTCTTGCGATACGAATAATCATCTGACATGGGAGAATTTCAAATCTAACCACGTCTTTGCTTAGTTTATTTCATTAATTTATTTCTAATAAAGATTGTTAACATCATCACCATTGTATTATTTTTTTAAAAAATTTTTTTGGGGGACATGCAAACGATATTTTATACTTTTTTACCCATACAGTACCTTCTCCCTCTCTTTCTTTTCCTCTTCTCCCACCTCTTCCCCTTTCTCTCTTTCTCTTTCTTGCTTCCTTTGCCTTTCTCTCTCTTCCTCTCCGTTCTCTCTCTCTCCTCCTCTCCGTTCTCTCTCTCTCCTCCTCTCCGTTCTCTCTCTCTCCTCCTCTCCGTTCTCTCTCTCTCCTCCTCTCCGTTCTCTCTCTCTCCTCCTCTCCGTTCTCTCTCTCTCCTCCTCTCCGTTCTCTCTCTCTCCTCCTCTCCGTTCTCTCTCTCTCCTCCTCTCCGTTCTCTCTCTCTCCTCCTCTCCGTTCTCTCTCTCTCCTCCTCTCCGTTCTCTCTCTCTCCTCCTCTCCGTTCTCTCTCTCCCCTCTCTTCTCCCGCTGTTTCCCCTCTCTTCTCCCGCTGTTTCCCCTCTCTTCTCCCGCTGTCCCCCCGCTGTCCCCCCCTCTCTTCCCCCCTCTCTTCTCCCCCTCTTTCCCCTCTTTCCCCCTCTTTTCACTCTCTTCTCTATAGCTTTCTCTGTCTCTCTTTCCCTCTCTCCTCTCCTTCTCCCCTCCTCTCATATTTTCTTTCTCTCTCTGCCTTTCTTTCTCTTATTCTCTCTTTACCCTCTCCTTTTTTCTTCCTCCCTTTCTCACTATCCCTCTATTTTTCAGACTACCTGCTACAGATTAGTTTGTCTTAAAGACTTTAATTTGTTTTTCATTGATTCTATTGCATTCAATAATCATTCATTAATGAGATTAATTCCTCTTAAAAGTACCAGAAATTTCTGACCATTAAGAAAACTATTCAATTTAGAAAATGTCTGGCAAGTTATTTTTTCATTCATGTCTGCCCAGTCAAATAAGTCACTAAAAATATATAAAATAGATGCAATTGCTGTAATTTTAAGATGCAATTTATCATTTTAACTTTTGACCAGTTTATTATTTCAAAACTAATGCGGCTCTCCAAAATCTTCAAGAACTTTTTTCCTCTCTTGCTTTTGATTCTAACCAAGACTTTTTTTCCAGTTCTTTATTTTCTTGCAAAAGTAAATTTTCATCTCTCGCAAAAGAACTCAATTTGTCCAATTCTTTGCTTGGTTTTCAATTCAACTTCAAAAAAAAAATTTTTTTTAAATTTTTTTTTTGAAGTGGGGTATTTTTTTTTTTTTGTCTGATTTAAGATGAAGAATTGATTGTATCATTCTAATGCAAAAGAAGAAGAGCGCATCCTTATATTCTTTGATATGAAAGGAAAAAAAAGTGATTTTATAGAAGATGTCAAGATAAAATATAGCTTAAAGCAGAGTTTCCCCAAATTTCAGGACACCATGGACCCCTTGAACAGGGCAAAGGTTTTTTTTACGGAGCACTAGCAAGATAATTTCTAAAATAAATATGAAAAACATTAATTTCAATTTTTGACACTAACTAATGATAATGTTTACAACAATTTTTTTGTTTTTAATTAAAAGTTGTTTCATTTTTTGTTAATTTATTTCTTATTTTATTTCTCCTGAACCATCCTGAAACTATTTACACCTGTAAATTATGTCTTTAGTAAAAAAGATAATTAAATGTAATAATATAAATAAACTATTTGCACCTGTAGATATGTTTCCAGTAAAAAATATCAATAATTAAATGTCTGCGGTCATTTAATTTTTCCATATAAAGCATTTGGCCCTCTATAAGAAAGGGCTTCCGGAGCCCTTCAGCCTCAGAGTCCCAGGGCTCCGTGGAGACCACACTGGGAAACCCTGGTTTAAAGTATGATGCAGATGAGAAAAGTAATTAATGTTCAGAGAGATTAGCAGATTGCTAAGACCTTTATAGCAACACATCTGATGCTGCCAGATCAGTCTGTCTGAAAACATTGGCTTCTTGACTTAAAATGTACCAAAATTTGGCATTAATGTTTTATTTTTCATTTCTCTTTGCAAGATGCTCGGCAAAGTCAAAAAGAAAAACCAATTTTCCTCTACAAAGCAACCAAACTAAACACTATTAATAAATATTTGAAAATATAAACAACTTTAAGCATTAAAACCCTTTTTTTTTTTTTTCTGAAATGACTGGGTTTGGTATTAAATATTCCAAAAAGGGTTGATACGCTGTAAAATAAAACAACAAAAAGACGAAAAACAAGCTAACCCAATTCTATGTATAAATATTTAAAAATATAAAGAACTTGAAAGGTACTCTCCCTCAAAATGGATTCGGCATTAAATAACCTGAAAAGGCTTGATATGCCCTAAAACAAAACAACCAAACGAAAAGATGATTAATATATTTTTTATTTTGTCTTTTAAAAGAGCAATTATTAAAGTGTATATTCAGTAAATAAATTGAATTACATTTAATAAATCTTCATTAATAAAAATTATGAAACAGCTTTACTGTGTGTGTGTGTTTCTCGTTCCATTGTAACTTTAATAATTACACTTTGAATTGTTTTATGTTTCTGAATTTTTGAGGTGAGAATTATTAATATTTGGATTCTTCGGACTACTGTTCTCGTCTTGAGCGTGATTTTCTCAACATTTCAATCGTTTTAATTAATGGAACCCTTCATTTAATCCATAGGGGTAGCATATTCTTGTTTCTGAATTACTAAGGACTTCTATCCAGTCATGGCTGATGAAACAAGAATATGCTACCCCCATGGATTAAATGAAGGGTACCATTCAAAATTCAATGATGATTCTAGAGTTTGACAGATTTCTGTGATCAACAAGATACACCTGAAGAAGGTCAGAGGTTACATCGATTGCACCTCTGATAGCATTACTCTTGGGTCACAGAAGCAACGATCTTGTTTTTAAAAGTGGTGAAGTCAGTACCCGCCTCACCCCCTGTTAGAAGATGAAACCTCCCCACTTTCTTGCTGTTTCTCTCCAACACAAGAATGCATGTCAAAGGCAATTATATTTTTGACTCTATAGCAGATATCCAGATACGTTGTAACAATTTCATCTTACATGTTTGACAAAATTATTTGCAGCATGGTATATATATATATATATATATATATATATATGTTACTTGGGAGTCACCACTTATCAAGACCCGAAAGCCACTCAAGGATAATGATTAATAAATGTAAAGTGGTAGTTTAGTAATCGTTAATGATGTAGATTGGGTAGAATTTGAATTATTTGAGGGAACGGCTCAACAAGAACTTGTTTACATTGGACTTGAAGGCTACCATATTGTAATCAGCTGAGAAGTAGGCCAATGAAGCAGTGTTTCACATAGAGGCAGTTCTAGGAAAGAAACTTTGTTCATGGAATCTTAGTTCAGAATTAGCACAGATAGTGAGAAAAATTGTTGATAATGATTGTAGCTAGTCCAGTGTTTTTTTTTTTTTTTTTTTTTGTGTTTTTTTTGTGAAAGTTTAACAAGGGGATATCATAGATTGGAGCTCAGACAAGCACTTGACATGAAAATAATGATAGAGCAGACACAGGCTCGCCATGTCTCTTCACTGGTAAAGAGGTTGCAGGGAAGAGAAAAGGGCATCACCTACTAGGTTTCAAAGCCAATTGCTAGTTTTGAACTCTGTCATAGTAAGATAGTACACGATGACCAGCTCCTGGCCAGATGTGGTAGCATTACTCCATTTTAGGACATACTTGGCTCTCATATATAGAAGAGTGCATATTATAAACATTAACTGTGTTAAATTATTATATGAGAGCGATCATGTATAAGTGGTGATTAAGTTAGCTATTATGAATTTTGACAAGGGTCACAATAAATGCATATTAACCCAGATCTGTAAAACAGAATCATTCTCAGGATTGAATGAAAGACTGGTTATAAATTTAGAGGCAGGGGTGAAATGTCAAACACTGTAGTCAAAACAGTTGAACGATGACAAATGACGTAACATTTTTTGGGAAAAGAACCAAAGGTTTTTAGATCAGTCTCTTTCAGAAAGCCATGCGAACGAGACATGACCAGTAATGTAAAATAATCTAAGACAAATGTTGCTTCGCTGTCTGTCTATCTGCGTCATTCATTTTGTTAAGTTAGAAAGTTAAGAAGTAAAGAACTATTTAAGAGAACATTAGTCTCTCTCTCTCTCTCTCTCTCTCTCTCTCTCTCTCTCTCTCTCTCTCAAATCTGTATTCTTCAAATAATGTCTCTGTCCGTCTGCATCTCTCATTTCTTTAGTTAAAAATGTTATGTTTAAGAAGTAAATAACTAGATAAGATAACATTAGTCTCCCTCTCCTATATCCATTCTCTCTGAATGAAACCTTGAAGAATACTCAACGCACACCTCCTTGTGTTACTTCATGAAAAAAAAGCAGAAAACGTAAAAGATCAGCATGTATGTACAAGGTCTTTTTATTTTGTTATTGAAATGTTATGAAGTTAGAAATGATCAAAAGTTATAAGTCCTTGGAGGCCTCTCAAATTGAACTTTCTGTTTGGTTCATGTCCCCCTGATGATTTTTAATTGGATATTTCATAATAGCAATTCATAAAAAATGTACGTATAAAACAAAAGATTAGACAAAGGAAGAAAGATTGATATTTTTCATTTCAGTTTTTCCAATCTTTTCAATCTTAGGTGCTTGTGTAGATTAGCGATGTTTTAAGCCAACGCATTTCAGGTGTAAACATTATTACATACTTACAGGTCATGTTGAAATTAGTATAAATTTGTAAACATTTCAGAGCATGATCCAGCAGAAAAATAATTACCAAGAAAAATAATATTTATTGAATTATCAAGTTTTATCATATGTTTCAATGTGGAAGATTTGTGTGACCAATTCTGTATGCCAGACTGACTTATCTCCCTTGACTTAAAGTAAGGGCCCACTATTTTTAAACACAAAATGTCAGAACTTAATTGTTGATGTTTTTTTAAAAATACATCTTCGACTAGATCATTTTTTGTAATTTTGGGAATTCATACTAATTTTTGCATAACTTGTATGTATATGTTTTCACCTGAAATGTGTTGGTTTAATGCATCACTAATCTACACAAGCTTCCAAATTTTTGGAATCCATAAACACATCTTCAAATCCAATGTAAACAAGTTCTTCAGCCCCCCCCTTCCCCGCCTGAAATAAGCCATTTTTACCCCATCCCCACCTCCAACTATTATCTCAGTGACTACCGTACACTCATTAACCTGTATCCTCTAGTGACATTTTGGCCTTGATAAGTGGTGATGCTCATGTATATATAAAAAAATCGTTTTTTAAATTATTCTCTCTTGTAAAACTCTAATTATATTTATTGTGGAAGATGCATTTTTCTTTTGAGAAATGCTTGGGTTTCTGGGGAAGGGAGTGTAATGATTTGAAACCGGAAACCTACAGTGAGATCAGTTTGTTGCTTTTGATCAACCTACGCGCATCTGCAAGATGTATTTTCTGAAATTCTGTTTATTTAAAAAAAAAAAAAAAAAAAAGTCATAATCGACAAAATTCTGGCTGATTGGATAAATTATCAAATTGATGTGACATTTATGAAAACAATGTAAAATGATTTCGAAAATCCGCTATCAATCAATATCGAGCCAATTTTATAATCAATTTTTATTTTTCATCGTGAAAAGCTAATTTAGTTATTAAAAACTGAAAGTCTAACATTTAATATTTCTTAATCAAGAAGGCTATTTTCAACAACTATTAGCTTTTTGTTTTGTTGTTGCTAATCTATGTATAAAAAGTGAGAATGTATGTGTGAGCACAGTTCTCAACGTATATACTCAACAAATTTTTGATCTCCAGACATGAAATTTTGTATATAGGGTATTCAGATATATGGAAAACTTTTTAATCCATTTTAATCTGGTAGAAGTGGGGTAAATTTTTACGACGTGCCCCAGTGTATTATAAACACCTCAACCTCCCCATGTAAAGAACGACATTTGGAAAAGCCTCCCCCCTTCCAACCTCTAAAGTCTTAATATGGAAAGATTGCGGGGGGGGGGGGCTTTATTCCAAAAGCCTTTCTTAACATGGGGTGGTGGGGTGTTTATACTACTGGGCTGCTAAGGGGTAAAAAGTTGGTACGTTGGGGGGGGGGGTCATAACATTTTTTTATCTGTCAACTGTTTCAGGACTGCGAATGAATGAATGTTTATATGACACTTTGCTTATGTTGAGAATAAGTAGGTTTTAAAATACATCATAATGGTCGTGTCAGGCTAGTCTAATGGTTATCGTACTTAACTCACTGTTTAGGTTTTGATCTAAGCTAGAGTATTTTTTTTACTTACAAAAAAATGAACTGTTTAGAAAAAGCGTAATACTCACATGCACATGTTTCCGTTTCTTTTTTTTTTTTTTTTTTTTTTTTTTTTTTAAATGAATTTGACGTTTCATTTAATATTTGACAACGCCGGATACATCTGCTAGTGTATGAGACCTTGTCAATAACGTATTCATTTTTTTTTTTTTTTTTTTTAAAGTTAAACGGACATAATAGCAGTAATCAAAAGAACTCAATGTAAAACCATGATCATCTACTCATAATGAGTATCTAATACCAAAACGCAATTAAAATACATCTTACAACATAAAAAGCTAAAGGAAAAAGGCCAACAATCATTCGTTAAGTCGCAATTAATACAAGTCCTGCATAAAATTACTCAAAAAATACTCATTCTATTGAATCGTTCGGAAACAGGTGGCAGTTTATTATCTGCTTAACACTATAGTTAAACCTGTAATTAATGTACAATTTGTAGAACCGATCGTTGTTTAAGTAAATAATGGTTGCCTATTTCATTATCTGGAGTTTAAGTCCAAATTCCAATCTTCGCAGTGACATATATACACACACATCCATCGCAGGTGTCTCAAAAATTGTGCTGAAATGACCTGTTTGGTGACATTTACGGATCCGTTGATGTGCATCATTAGCATCATCAGCATCATCCAGACAATAATGGTGTTCAATTTGAACATCTGCGAACATGATTCTTCAATTACATTTATCTTCTTTATTCGAAGCTATTTCATTTCACTGTGTTCATAAATAAAAGGTTTATCATCATTTTGAAGTGTGAGTACATTTAAAAAAAAATTTTTTTTTTAGATACTCCATGTATGTGAGTGTGTATATGTGTGTGTAAATGTTTAAAATTCAACAGCATTTCTCTGGTTAACGGTAGCCGAATGGATATGGTCCTTGCTAATGGAGCCAGCGATTGCTTCTGTCGCCGGGTTCGAATCTATCGACTGGTGTTAATCGTGACACCCTGCACTGAAGATTCCTGAAAGGATGAAACACTAGTGTCTGCAGGTATTTAATAATTATCATAGTAAATAATTAATTTTATATATATATATACATATACACATATAAAATCGTAATCACCCTTTTCTTCACCATATATCCTCTCCTCCACTTTTTGTTATCAAGATCTTTGACTTACTTGTTGTTCCATCAAATACTTTTATATGCAAAATCCGATCCCGCATTTTTCTAATTCCTACCCTCTGATGAGAAGGAAAGTATTTCTTCGAAACTCCGCGGATTAAGGACTATCCACTTATCAAGTGTTTCCTTTTCAGATTAAATATGTTTTTAACTCTTTTTCAAAGTGTTTTTTAACATGTTTTATTAACTGTTTGCTCCTATATATATATATATTTTACTATAATAATTAAATATCTACAGACACTAGTGTTTCATCCTTTCAGGAATCTTCAGTGCAGGGTGTCACGATTAATACCAGTCGAACGATTCGAACCCTGCATCACGAGACATCTCTGGCTCGGTTTAGCGAAGACCTAATCCATTCGGCTACCATTAACCGCATGAAATAACGTCGAATTTAAACATTTTAATTTTTAAATGTTCATTTACGTCAGTCAGAGAGTGATCTAATCGTTATACGATGATCTATGCATAAGAGCTAAGTTGACCGACTTTTAATTCAACTGAAAGTGCTCAACGATAAGAAATATATATATATATATACACACACACACACACACACACACACACACACACACACCAGGTTAAAGGTATTCAATAGTGATAACTAATGAATTTAACAAAGTTATTAAGACTGCTCAATAAAAGAAGAGGAACAATTATTTCCCTTTGGAAAAAGCCATTATAGCTTTCCAAACGCATACACCACATAAATTCAATATGGTTAAACTACAATCTGTTGTCAGTTTTCCACATGTTCGCTTTCACCTCTTACCAAACAATTCCACATTAAGTCATATTAAACAGTTGTAGCATGATTTTCACTGGCTAATTGTTTTCTCTTCTTTCTCACCCCAACATGACTGTGAATTCCTATGTTAGGTACAGCTTATAACAAGAATGCCATTCGTGCTTCGTTTTCATCCCCATACATTTCACATTAATCCTTCCGTCAATAAGGCTAGAATCCCTCCCTGTAAATATTTCTGGACAGTTTTCATTGGCCGTTAACATACACTTTCTCAGAATTAAGGAATAACGGAATAAGCGATTTCTGAACAGTAACAAAACACTGACATGAACAAGCTGTCATCGCCCACCAACTGATACTTGAGTTAGTGTGCATCTAACAGGACCATCTTTTTTTTTTTTTTTCTTTTTTTTCTTCTTTTCTCTCCAGAAAACCTAACTTTTCTGTACATGCCTATTTCAATGCCACAGATCTTCAATTGTTTAACTACTATTACTAGTGCTACTTGGCCTTTTGGCGCCAAGATCAAAGTGTAGTATCTGTTCCGGCAGATACTGCAAGCAAAGACCATATGTGGGGGTAACCCCACATATAAGACCTTGATCAATGTAGGGGCAACCCTTCATACCAATTGTCACTATCCAGCTCCCCTACTCCCCGGAGAGTTGGTCCCCATTTCCCATTCACTCCTCACATTAAAAATTGGCCTTGTGCCTAATTTGCTCGGTGGGGGAGCACATAAATACCATCTGTTCTTCAGATGCGGCACTTCCATTTCTTGTTCTCTTTCAGTGGAGGAGAAATCCTTCACGACTGAGACAATTTTAATTTTTGTACCTTTTCTCCACACTAAAAAACGACCCTGGTGTCTAACTCTGTCCCGTGGGGAGGCATTGTAAATAGGTACTATTACTATTACTTTTATTTGTTTTTTTTTTGTTGCTAATTTTTATTGTTTTTATCATTCCTATTGCGGACACTACTGTTTTTTTTTACCTGTTTTGTACTTTCACCTAACATTATAAACGCCATCATATAAACACTTATATCTTAAAACAAATATAAGTTTAATTTCTGGAAATATGCTGATGTGGATACTTAAATCTGACATTTTTATTCGGTACCTTCGTCTAACACTTTCATAAACATATATTGTGGCATTATTCTTACTCATATTATTTTTTAATATTACTATTGTTATATAGTTTTTATAGACACATTACTGTATATATTATTGCTTAAATACTGTTATTACTATTCATATTATTGTTACTTGTGTTATTAATACTACATGTATTATTTATTGTTATTTTCAGTAGCAAATAAGAAGCACAGGCCGCTTGGACTAATCTCCGTTAAAAACTACTTAATGATGTACTAATGTTTCTCTTACCAAAGCGGAATCCTTATATTTTTAAATAATCGCTCGCAGCATGTTTTAAGTGTTGTCTTTATTTCCAAAAATGGTATTTTTTTTGCCTTTAAATATTTTCACGTAAACAAATGTTCACGCACAAGTGCCATACAATTTATAACAGATTTTCAAAAAAGTAAATAAATCAACAGTAAAATCTTTGCATTTGATTGTTTCATACAAAAACATAATCAAGTATTGTGTACAATAGTTTCACTTATTTTTTTGGGTGGGGGTGGGAGCAATTTGATCATGTGTTTTAAAAGATAAATTTTAGTTTGTTCCTAATATGCTTGTGTGGAATACGGACAAGGGTTTTTATGACTACTCAGTACTTTCACCTAACAATTTAATAAAAGCATAACGTAACATTATCGTATTATTTTTATATAATATACAGTTACATTAACTTAGAACATCAAATCTACAAAATAACATAGTATGTATGCTTGAATAAAACAGTAACAGTTTAAAAACTCCACTGCCTGCCAGTGCCCACTCCTGCCATAAAGTGACAGTAACTACCATGAATGACAGTGCCCAATATTTGAAAACAATCGATTTACCCTACAATGCCCACCCCTGTCCAGAAATTCGATTTCATTTCAGAGCAGTACAATGGGACCCGACACTGGCCATAGTATTTGCGGAGGAAACCAGTATCCACCACTAAATGAAAATAAGTGCCTTAATTTAATTTCGGAGCAGTCCTATGGAGGCTGATGTTCATAGCAACCAGTGACTGACACGTTATGCCGGAAACCAGCAGTGACAGTTGTAAAGGCAGCCAAGGTCTACCAGTAAATGAGTCTATACAGCACTAACTGCCAGTGATCATCACTCCTCGCCACAGGCATTTAGTGACAGTGAGCGGATGCCAGTCCAACAGTTAAAGGCAGACCATTTCAGATAAGAGCGTTCCAATGGCAGCAGACACTGATCATGGCCACTAGTGAGTTCCAGTTGCAAAGGGTACTAGTGCCCACCAATAAATGCAATTGTTTCAAATCCGTACTAATTGCGATTAACCAACAGTGATGATAATCACAGTTAGTAGCTTTTGTTTCCTGCCACTGCCAGACAATGCCTGACAATGGAAGCCGGATGATTTAATTTGATCTAAGGCTGCCAGTTACCACTATTTTCCAGAGCTGGCAGTGCCCCCTTCCCCCTAAGAACCATAGCTTAATTTGTTTTCAATAGTGATGGGATGCTTCCAATATTTTTCCTGATTCCGATACAATTACCAATTCTGTAGTAAATAATTATCGATTTCGATTCTTCATAAATCTCTAAATATTTAACAATAAAAGTGTTATTTTGTCCTGATTACTGTAAAAACACATCTTAAATGTGCCGATATTTTCTCAAACATAAAAACATATTTGTGATGGGATGGTCTAGAGATTTTAGTCTTACTGAAAGTTTGAATAAATAAATATTTATTATTTTATTATTATTACAAGCCGTGGAAGATGTTTCTTAAATTTAAATAAAAAAGATAAATTAAAGAATCGGTTTTGGCATCAGAAAATAAGCTCAAATTCTTCCGATACCGATTCCGATACCTGAAAAAGTTCCGATTTTTCTGATTCCCTATTCCGATCCCAATTAATCGTCCCAACACTAGTTTCCAGGGATGGAGGGCATCCTTTACTGAATCAGTTCTAGCATTGTGTCATACTTCCACCAGGCAATGCTGGTACATGGGTCCTGTTAGTATGTGTGTGTATATATATATATATATATATATATAATTACAGCAGATCAGGAGAATATCCATACCATCGGTTTCAAATAATAAAAAAAATAGGGATCCTGTAGTTGGTCTCCTGTGTGCTGGAGTCTCATCAGCTTCTGTTTATGTCTATCTCAAAAGAAAATGGTGTGTCACACACTGTCAGATAAAGAGACTGATGAGTCCTACTATAGATCCCATTTGCCCAGATTTGAAACGACGATACCAATGTCGGTCTGATCTTCTGTAAAAGACACACACACACACACACACACATTAAGCTCTTATCTTTTAAATTTTCTTAATTAAGCACTTTGCTGTGGTTATCTCCCACTTGCTTTATAATTCTTTACTTACATAAAAAATATTATGAAAAAGTATGTTTAAATAAAAATACATCACATTATGGGGCAATCTAATGCAGATATTTGCATATTCGCAGGCAAATAGAGGAAACTCGTCAACACTTGGGAAGTGCGTCAAAATACAAAGGCAATGTTCACACATTACTATGATTAGTAATAAAAATGACAAAACAATATGTATTTAACTAAATATTTTTTAACTAAAAGAAAAACTGAAACGTTGAAGAACTATGAAGACTGAAGTGGTACCATTAAAACGAGCTTTCTTTTGTGCACCAGAAGTTATTTTTCTAAATAGTCACCACCATTCTCAATGCACTTTTGTCAACCTCTTTTGGTTATAAAAGTGCAGAGTATCTCTGTCGCCTCTCTGAAATCAACAAACCCCTCTCTTAACTGTGCTGACATCAACTGCATTGGCTTCCGAAATAGTCAACAGGCACCGGTGAATGTTGATCGGTCCAATTTTTTTGTGCATTGGGGAATTCAATGACACATCTCCGTTTTTGACGTATATCTATGACTGGTTGCTTTCTTAGTCTCACACCGTCAGTATCTGTAACAAAGAGATGAAACTTTAAGTTCATGAATGTATAAAGTAAGTCATCATAGAAAAGCAATTTTGCAGTCCCCTCTGATCCATTTGGGAGGAATGAAAAAAAAAATAGGAGGCGCTACTTTTAGAATGTTCCTCTTACTATAAACATACGAAGCAAATAGTAAAAACTGATTTAACATTCAAATCTGTTCCACACATGAATACTCATGAGTTCAAATCTCATTGTACGTCATCATCTTGTATGAATCCAAAGATTCTGTTGTTGGCATTGGTTTCTCTGATATTTTTGTAGTCAGAATTATTTCTAGAAATACATTGAGTACTTACAGGAGGGACGTTGTGAAAGTAATTTTTGTGAAAAGAACTAGATTCGAACTTTGAACACCCAGGTTGTCAGCACTCATTGTCTCTATAGAAACACAACGGTCCTTATTCATGAAATTCTTTATTTGGCCAATCAACTCTGGTGTCCTGTCTTCCCTACTCCTCTCACACCTCTCATCATCCCTCACAGAAAAATCTGTTATGCCACTCAAAAACTGATGCTTGATTCATGCACGATAGCCCAAAAGCAGTCTGAAGCATTCCATACGTTTCTGTGGCATTTTTTCCAAGTTTACAACAGAATTTTATTGCATATCGTTCTTCTAAAGTGTCCGGATTGCGTTTTTGAAATTGACTAGTTGTGACAATCAGACTTTAGTAGGGTGTATTCCAATTCCTGCTGTAGCTATGCATTTGAACCTGAAATCATAAAAATTGGTCAGTCATCTCATAGTATGTATAGCAATAACATACTGAATTATCTGACAAAAAATTGAGGGGGGTGGTGAACAGAAATGAAATTTGAAGAAAAAGACCCCCCCCCTTCCTCGGTCCTAGGAGTTACATGAAAAAAAAAAAAAGTCGATACTAATATTCTGAAGTTTTGATATGAGAATTGATTATTTGTATTCTTTGGACTTTTCTGACTGACAGATTCGTTAAACAAACAAAGAAGCCATGCGATAACATCGGTGTTATGTTTTTGCATCGCATATTCTTTCAGCACGAAACAGTAAAGGGACAAAATACAACCCTAAAGTAGATGAAAGGAATAGAAAAAAAAAAAAAAACAGGTTATGGTGACTTTTAGCACATACACTAAAGGTGACACGACCCACATCCATAGACACACATAAGCATACATAGACAATCACGGCGACACACACATGCGTAGACATTAAATAAGAGACACATGCATTAATATTAACAATGAAACATAAACGCAAAAGACAGAATTACTCCACCAGTATTCGCATTAAAAGATAAAGAGGAAAAAGCTTTGATCGAATTTTCAGCAATTTTTTTGTCTGTTTTTAGTCCTTGTTTTTAAAATTCTGTATGTATTTTATATTTTCCAGGTCTATGTAACGGCAGACCACCGGTTCAACACTCTAGCTGAACTTGTTCACCATCACTCGATTCATGCAGATGGCTTGGTCACCACTCTCCTCTACCCAGCCCCTAAAAGAAACAAGCCCACCGTGTTTGGCTTTAGTCCAGAGCCAGACAAGTGGGAAGTAGAAAGAACAGAAATCGCCATGAAACATCGGCTGGGTAAGTTGGATGTCTTCAGTTTTTCAAAATGGCTCCATGTCATTTGTACTCTATTTTATCTTAAACTAAATGCCCACCCGCCCAGCGTTGCCTGGTCGTACAATACGCTTAAATATGATATTTTAATTTATGCAGATTGCTTATGTATTACTATAGAATCAGTCATCTATTAATTATTGTATGTTACGAGGAATAATTTGCCCGGTGGACTAAGTTGCAAAAAAAAATAAAAAATAAAAAAATAATAATAATAATGATAATGTTGTTCATCAAATTCCGTCTGTGTTTACAATATCATGTCAGCATGACGATGAATGCCCTGGAAAAGTCACTTCTGATTAATGTTTGTTTTAAAATAAGCAAACAAAGAAATGATTTGGTGATTTTAGATGGTTCCTCTTTTATCAAAAATTAAATTCATTAATAAGAAAAAAAAAAAATCAAAATAAAATGGTTAGGTACACCTAGGCTTAAACAGGGGATCATTCGATCTGTAGTCGAATACTCTACCACTGAGCTATATCTCCAGATGACAATAAATCTGCTTTTTTTAAGAAGAAATGATTTGCCGAGATTTTATTTCCCTTGGCCAGTGTAATGCAAAATATTCCCCCCTGTAAAATTTCTTAAAAATCTATTTTATTTATAAGAGAAACTATTTGTATATCAGATTTTTTTGATTTTCGATACTTATCGGATGCATTTCTGTACAAAACATATCTAAGAACACTGCCAGACATATAAATTAGCTTTGTGTGAAATTCGCAAAAGATAGGCTCAGCCGTTTTTGGAACCTATAAGAAAGGAACTCTCTTTCTCTCACACTTTTATAGTAGAGATTGAGATTTTTAATTTTTTTTTATTTTTTTCCTTCTAATTTTGTATTTTTTTGCTGCCTACCATATTTTTATACCATTGTTTTGTTAGACTTATCTACAGCCAGTCTTTATTTATTTATTTATTTTTTTCATCTTTCTACAGGATGGGGATGGGGTCATTACTTATCAAGGCTTGAAGGCCATTCAAGAGTTTAGGGTTAATGAGTGTTAGGTGACCAGTGAGATAACTTGAGTTTGGTTTAATTATATAAGATGACAGCTAAACGAGAACTTCTTTACATTAGACTTGAAAACCACCATATTATAGTTATCCGAGAAGCAGTCCCATGGTATTATGTTCCACAGACGGACAGTTCTAGAAAAGAAACTTTGCTCATACTGATTTTGGTTGTAAGAATGACTTATTTTATATTAAAAAAATTTAAACTATCCCTATTTATTTGCGAAGGCAAAATGAGATGATCTGAAAGTATTTTATGCTGATGTACATACATAAAATAAACGGCTCAATAGCCAAATGATCGTGTTCAAAGATGGAGATGACAGAATTATTATCCATTTCCCTTCCCCAAATAGTTTTTCTGCTATCTATCCAAATGATATAGATAACTATCTCTTTCCCACAGAAGAGATGTTGCGAACCTGTCGCTGTTCTATTGTTACTTTCATGGCAAGTGCTCATCTGAGCTCCAATCTATGATGTCCCCTTGCCAAACTTTCACAAGAAAATACTCGATTAGCTACAACCGCTATAAACAAATTCCCCCACTCTCTATCTGTGCCGAATTCTAAATGCAGATTCCATGAACAACACTTCTTTCTTAGAACTGTCCGCATATGGAACACTGTTCCATTGGCCTGCTTCCCAACCGATTACAGTATGGTAGCTTTCAAGTCCAATATAAACAAATTCTTATTGAGCTGTTCCTATGAATAATCAAATTCTACTAAATCTACACCATTAAGGATTACTAAAACTACTCCCTTACAGTTATTAACCCTTATCTTTGAATGGCCTTCAAACCTTGACAAGTGGTGACTACTTGGAAAAAAATTTTTTTCAGTGAATGCACCTGAAGATTATTTCTCTTTCTTCTAATCAAGAAATGTCTAAGATAATCTCATTAGCTCAAAGATCTAAGCCACAAATTCATATACCATCAAAAACTAGTGTTGCTCTTAGAGTTTTTATTCGTATGGGAAATGTGATTGATTGATATTCCCCCCCCCCAAAAAAAAAAATAGGCAGATTACGTATTATTAAGGCAGTAATTTTAGTTTGAATCTCGCATTAGTTTAAAGGTTATTTTAAAAATGTTAAAAGATCAACAATATAATTGCATAAACATTACATAAATATTTTTTCTTTTAAGCTAAGTGACTTTGTTCTTTTTTTTTATTTTTCTGATAATCTGGGAAAAAAAGCGTTTAGAGCAGGATTTTTTTTTCTGATACTCCGAAAAAAAAAAAAAAATGGACAGAAAGGATATTTGGTATTAGTTCAAAGCAAATTATTTTTGCTTAAAAAGCACGAATTCAATTTGCCAATAAAAAATGTAAATTCATTTTTTATATTTACTCGTGCAAATACTAAATAGATATTTTTTCCATGAAATTTCATATTTTTTTTTTTATCGTACTAGCATTTAAAGTGAAACAAGTTGGGTAAAGATGGAAATTGACATACCCAGGTACTATACCAAAACCGTTCAAAAGGGCAGCTATAAGCTAGTAGAACTCTATCTTGATAGACTTCAAGATGTGGACATCTAGGTTTAGAACAGGGGTTGGCAACTCATTTAATCCCGTAGGGCTGGAATGTGTCCTAATGATGGGTCACAAGCCGGATGAAGGTTATTAATGAAAAATTAAAGAAAATTACATATACAGACTCTGGTCAATCTTAATATTCATAATCATAATAGAGAAATCAGAAAATTAAAAAAAAACGAAATAAAATCAAAAATTAAAAAAAACACCAAACAAAAATGTCAAAATATTTCAAATTGTAAAACATCAACCGAAGAGAAATGGATGAAATATGACATGCATGTTTGAAACTGTTATTGAAAAGATAAAAACACAGTCCATTGAAAGATTCCAGCAACTTATATAGGGTAGGTGTTAGGGGTAAACGATGAGGGGTCACTATTAAAGGGATGAAATAGAAAGCCGACTGAAACAACAGTGTCACTTTGAAGGTGTTCTCGCCTAATGTCTATCACCAGTCAGTTGCTCAAATCGGCTCTCAGTTTTTATGTTTATTTTTTACATGGAAATGGGGGTGATTGCGTTTCGATCAAGTTTTTGCAGTCATAGTATTCAAATTCGGTTGGGTGGATTGGAGAACAATAAGAGCCATTTGTTGAATTTCAAAGCCTTGTCTCTCATGTTAACCTTTATGCTGGCTGTTATTTTTTTTTAACACCTAGTTTTTACTATTACAAACAACTGCAACAATGGTGTCTTCAAGGACTGCATTAATCAATGAATGAAACCCACGCTTGAAATTCGTGTTTGAATGTTTGTCTGGTTTTTTGATACAAAAATTCTTTTTCATAGACCCTCAACTTGATTTTATATGATGTGAAAAAATTCGCACCCATCGTAGGCAATGTGTGTAAAAATACCATCGTAACCCAAGAAAAAAAACAATTTAGGTGTACAATCGTTTCTGATATGAAATGACCTTTATAAAAGAACAAAAGGGGGGGGGAACAATAACTTTCATGTTTGGTGCATTTTTGGTCCAGAAGCCAGTATCTTCAGACAGCCTGATCTGTTAGCACCAAATTTGATGAAGAAAACGAATAAAATAAAGTGACTCGAACTGTATGTGAAAGGATTGCAGCAAAGAAATAAGAAAGGTTTAAGAAAATAACACAGATAAAAAAAAAAAAAAACATAAAAAAAAATAATAAAATAATAAAAAAAAAGAAAGGTTTAAGAAAATAACACAGATAAAAAAGAAAAAAAACATAATAAAAAAAATAATAAAATAATAAAAAAAAGAAAGGTTTAAGAAAATAACACAGATAAAAAAAGAAAAAAACAGAAAAAAAATAATAAAATAATAAAAAAATAAGAAAGGTCTAAGAAAATAACACAGATAAAAAAGAAAAAAAAACATAAAAAAAATAATAAAATAATATAAAAAAGAAAGGTTTAAGAAAATAACACAGATAAAAAAAACTAAACAAACAAAAAAAAAAACTTTGTACTAGCTATAAAAAGCGAATGAAACTAGATAAAGATGGAAATTGACATACCCAGGTACTGTACAAACAGTTTGAATAGCAAGTATAAACTCGTTTCAATTACATGTTTCTGATTAAATCTTATTAAATAACTGCCACTAATGGCCTTAATCTTGAATACATCTCTCAATAATACTAGTGCGTTTTAGATATGATGAAATCCTCATCAGCGGCCTTGCTATTTTAACAGCGTTGGCGACCATGGCTCTACAAATTGTAGAGCCATGGTAATCTCGGGAAGACAATAAAGACAGTAGTTCCCTGTTGCTTTCTGTCTTAATTTGGGGGTGCATCTTCCTCAGTGAGTTAAACATGCCCCACGATCCCAACCTAGAAATTTCTTTGACTCTGCGTGGTACATACAGCACCTAGCCTTCCTAGATGGTCATCCATCTGGTACTGGCCAGGCTCATCATTGCTTAACTTTGGTGATCCGGCAAAGACCAGTGTGTCAATGTGATTGTGCCATATATATAACTAGCTTGGGTGCCCCCGCGTTGCCTGGATGTTTGGAGTTGTATGTTGAGCAAAAAAAGAAAAAGTGGTAGTAGGCAGGCAGGCAGGCCCGAACCCGTACCATGAAGGAGGAAAAGAACATGAAAAAAAAAATGTGACGCATAGTAAAATGATGAAACAGTTGCTTGTGGATGACATTTAGTTTTTTTATGGTTTTGACGTATCTGCTTTTTTATTTTCTTTTGGAACAGTGTCAGCTTTCAGTAATATTTGATTGTTTCTGATGAGCAGCCAGATCAACTAAAAACGATGTTTTTCATTATGGATTGAGAAACGCGCATAAGACAGTAAAGAAAAAATATAGACATAAAAAAAAAAAAATTATGATTGTGAACAGATTCTTTCGTTTGGTCCATGAAATGCAATCAACCATTCATCCACAGGCAGCTTCATTGCTGCGTCATGACCCTCTAGTGTGGCTAAACGTTGCAGTTTTTTTTTTTTTTTTTCATGCTAAGATTCGAAACCTGAATACTTGAGGGTATTAGTGAAAGTGATGCTGTCACCACGGCAGAACTTGAACCCAGGATGCTGGGCTCTGAGTTTGTGGCTATGACTACTACACCATGCCATTTGGACGGATGAATTGATTGCTTGATTGCTTAAACCATGGGCTTTCATTTTTTTTTTTTTCTACCCTGATGGTTTTATGTTCCAGTTTTCATAGTTGTTGATATAAATGCATTTGTAAGCAGCTTGTTATGGTGCATGTGCATTGGCGCGAGAAGAATGATTCCGCTTTGATAGGCTGGCATTGCTGCTGCTTTGTTGCGTTTGAGTACAAGTGATATATCACGAATGTTGGTCAAAAAAAAAAAAAAAAAAAAGTAGACACCCTCCCTCCTTCCTTCCTCCTCCTTCCGTTTCCAACCTGGTTAATGATCTCTTGTCACTTATGTCGTGCTGTGTTTTAGCTATCCACATCATTAATTCTATCAACTTGTAATTATTGCCATATTACACTTTCTCGAACATCGGATCATTTTGTTTTATGACCTGTGTTTTGTCTTGATGAATATGCTCTGAAAGGTGCTTGTTTACAATAAAATTTCTGATTGTCCTAAATTCCTGATTCCAATACCGTTACTGATTCCAATTCTTTTAAAATCTATAACTATAGAGCCTATGTTTTTTTTTATTTTATTATTATTAGTTTATTCTTTTATAAATTACTGTAAAAACCCATATATGTGCACATATTTTCACAAATGGGGAAAAAAAAGTACACTTGATGGTTGATCTATAGATTTTAGTTTTATTGGTAGTTTAAAATCATTTTTCCTTTTTTATCATTAATACCAACAATGGGAAATAAAGTTTTAAATGGAAACAAACAAAACAACTAAAAGAATCGTTTTTGGTATTGGAAAATAGGTACTAATTTTTCTGATTCTGATATCCCCATAGCTAGATTTTTCTTATTCTAATTGTCACAACCCTAGTTTACAGTGATGCAAGATTTACGTAATCTCCAACTGCATTTCTCCTTATCTGGTATTGTTCAAATCAAGTGACAGCAGACATAAAAGCTGATCGAAAGTAATGCTAGACTTTTCCTTCTATGATAGTTGCCATATTAATGCTCAAAAATTTAGTCGACCTTACTCTTTTGTCTACAGCTAGAGAGAGGTTCATACCTTAACCAAGTTTAAAGAGAAAATGCGGCATATTTAGAAATCATTAAATATTTTTAAAGTTTTCTAATTTAAAGACATATAATCATCTGTAAACTATTTTACATCCAAATCTTAAATTTCGATGAAGGAATACAGAGGAGTGTAAAGAGAGAGAGAGGGTGGGAAGGAGGAGAGATTTAGAAGGAATGGTGGAAGGGTGCAGAAAAAGTGGTAGATCACTAATAAGATGCCATTATAAAGCATGTTTCCTTATTTGTAGATCAATTGCTCATCCAAATGATAGAAAAAGATTTTTGAAACTCTTAAACCAGATTAAAAGATAATAACCAATTTAGTTAAACGGTGCACTAAATCTATCGAAGAAAACAAGAAGATCAAACTAATAATATAGTACACTAAATTTTGAACATCTAACCTAATAATTAAAAACAATATTATTAACGCCACAACGAACCAAACAAATATAATGTATAAATTTTTGTGCTTTCTTCCATCCAAAAATATGAATTTTTGTGCTGTCTTCCATCTAAAAATTTATATAGTACACATACTGGCCATATGACAACAACTTTCTTCTGATTATTAGCATATCACCTTTCAGGCAATAGTGTCATTCAACACTACCTTATCTACCACAAAAAAAAAAAAAAATACATTTAGCAGAAATACAAAGTATACAAACAAGTAACACTTAAATTAGATATTAAAACAATTGTACAGAAAGAATAAAATGACGAGAAACCCAATATTTAACCAAATCGCATTCAATTTCGGCACTATTATATTGACCATATTCAGCAATTAAAAAAAATAATAATGATAAAATGATATATAAAAAAAAGAACTCTATCACACCTCAATAGACAACACAGACAAAATAAAATAACAATGAATTTGCAAATAGAACAAATTAATAAACTTACTAGAAATACACTTAACTAAGCCTTGACAACAAAAACAACTGGTGACGATCGAGATCACCAATCGAAAGCTCTTGAACAAATGGTAAAAAAACAAAAAAAAAAACAAACACTCTTGGTGCCATAATATACAACCAGTTATCCAAAACAAAAAGATTTCCCTGACAATAGAGTGAGTTACCCATAAAATCGTGAAAAATGAAAACTCGGTCATGTTCAACCGGACATGTCTAGATAACAACTTATACAAAAATATATATATATATATATATAAAATGAAAATTACAATTAAATTTACCAAAATGATCCAAGATGGTAAAATTAAAGTATATTATAAATATTAAAGAATTAATATTTATAAAATTATCTCAGCCAGATATAAAAGCTCGATAAAACCAAATAGGAAATAGAGCTAATAATATGAGCAAACAGTTAATAAAATATGTTAAAAAACACTTTGAAATGAGTTAAAAACATATTTAATCTGAAAAGGAAACACTAGCTAAATGGATAGTCCTTAATCCGCGGAGTTTCGAACAAATACTTTCCTTCTCATCAGAGGGTAGGAATTAGCAAAATGCGGGATCGGATTTTGCATGCAGAAGTATTTGATGAAACAACAAGTAAGTCAAAGATCTTACTTGAAAACGAAAAAAGTGAAGCAGAGAGAATGTGGTAAAGAAAAAGGTGATTACACATGAATGGATAGTCTGGTGGAAGATAAAAAATCCAGTGACGGTAAAATCCAAATGTAAAACTTCAAGAAAGTATCACATATATATATATATGATACTTTCCCATCTTGACAGACAATTGCTATCTCTTTGTCCTCAACTGTTGTCGGTACCATTACTGTCTTTTCTGGCATGACTTTGAAGACCAGCCTATGACTTATAAGGTTGGAAACATAGTTGACAGATAATAAAAAATAGCTTAGATTAGATTGATGGGATTGTGATTTTTGTGTACAGCCATTTTCCTTTTTAAGAACTGATAGTGATTTACACATCTTCCCACGTGTTATACACAACTGTATGTTTGGGAGTTTAGATGGCTACCCTGATTCAGCAAGAGACTGAATGATTGACATACATGCATACATACATGACTGTGACGTGTTCATGAGTCTGCAGATAACACTTCGTTCTTGCTAACGAATGGTATATCCTTGTGCAAAAAACCTGCTTGGCCTTTCGGTCATGATCAAAGTGTAGTATCTGTTCTTCAGATGCTGCACTTAAGATAATTTGTACCAGTCAATGGAGGGGAAACCCTCTATACTGGGACAATTATTATTTTTGGTAACCAGAGTGCCCCCTTTTTGCCTACTTTTAGGGGAGCTGGTTTTTACCTCACATTAAAAACGGCCTTGTGCCTAATTTGCTCAGTGGGGGAGCAAATAAATACCATCTGTTCTTCAGATGCTGCACTTCCATTTCTTGTTCTCTTTCGGTGAAAGAACAGTCCTTCACGACTGAGATAATTTTTTTATTTTTGTACCTTTTCTCCACGTTAAAAAACGACCCTGGTGTCTAACTCTGTCCCGTGGGGAGGCATAGTAAATAGGTACATTCATACACCCATACATCACATTGATAGTTTTTTTTTTTTTTTTTTTTTTTACATGGGTGTCACCACTTATCAAGGCCCAGAGGCCACTCAAGGATAAGGGTTAATAGGTATACATTAGTCATTGTGATTTTAGCATAGTAAACAGTGGGAATTTTGTAACTTGGATTACTTAGGGGGACGATTCAATTAGAACTTGTTCACATTGCACTTTTTCTTTTTTTTTTTTTTTTCATAGGTATCACCACATTATCAAGGCCAATAGGCCACTCAAGGATAAGGGTTAAAGAGTGTACAGTAGAAATTGGACAATATAATAATCATTAGTAATGAAAATTTGTTAAATTTGATAACTTATATGGAACGGCTCATCAAGAACTTATTTACGTTAGACTTGAAGACAACCATATTGTAGTCAGCCGGAAAGCAGGAAAACGGAAGACAATTCCACAGGCGTGCAGTTCTAATAAAAAAGCTTTGTTCATGGAATCTACGTTTAGGTTTAGGCACAGATAAAGAGTGGGGGGAATTATTGATAGTGTTTACAGCTAGACGAGTGTTTCTTGTGAAAGTTTTGCGAGGGGGGACCATACATTGAAGCTCAGTCGAACACTTTCTATGAAAATAACGATACATCAGAGACAAACTCGCAACATCTCTTCTGTGAGATAGAGGTTGCAAGGAAGAGAAAAGGACATCTCCTACGAGGCTACGAAGTCTATTTTGAACTCTATCAAGGCAGGACAAGTCCTTTCTAGCAGCTCCTGCCCAGATGTGGCAACAGTATTCCATCCTTGGACGTACCTGGCTCTTATATAAATAGAGAATTGCATCAGCAGTGAGATATCTACTGGATCGATAGAAAGATCCCACCATTTTTCCAGCGGCCTTGGCAACAGATTTGATATACGTGTTCCATTTAAGATCAGGAGTAATGGTCAAGCCCAGAAGCTTGTCAAAACTTGAGGCCTCCTGAAGACGAGAGCCATTCATTTCAATTGATGCCAGATGGGGATCAGAATGTTGATGATGTAAAGAGAGAAGCTTGGTTTTAGATGCATTAAAAGTAACCAGCCACTCCTTTCCCCATTGTACTACATGCTCAAGATCAGAGGAGAGAGAATTAGAGAGAACTTGGTCGTTTACTGTCTTAGATGTGCTACCATAAATGGTAGTGTCGTCAGCATAAATGTCTACAAATGATGTAAGGATGTGATTTGGAAGATCATTAATGTAGATCAGGAAAAGAGTTGGGCCCAGGATGGACCCCTGAGGGACACCGGCATTAATACTGTGGGCTTCTGATTTTTGCCCCTCAACTACTACTCTTATGAACCTATCAGAAAGAAATGATTTAATAATTGAGAAGACATTTCCAGCTATACCATAGCTAGAGATCTTATGAAGTAAACCTTTATGCCATACCCTATCAAAGGCCTTAGATATGTCAAGAGCAATTGCCCTAGAAAGGTTGCCTCCGTCGAGAGATTTGCTAATCCTATGAGATATAACTGTAAGCACATCTGCTGTAGATCTAGCAGAACGGAAACCATATTGAGTGTCACTAAGAAGGTTATTTTTGTTGAGATGGTTGATTACTTCTGTATTTAACAGATTCCAGCAACTTACTCATGATGCACAGGAGACTTATTGGCCTGTACTGAGAGGGAGATGAGCGATCACCTGAATTCTTAAATACAGGGCATACTGATGAAATTTTCCAGGGAGATGGGAAGCAATTCTCCTTAAGACAACGTTTAAATAGTTTTGTAAGTATGGGCGCTAGTTCAGGTTGAAGTTTTTTGAGTACTATAATTGGAATACCGTCCGGGCCAGTTGCTTTACTGGAATCAAGGTTTTTGATTAGCTTGGCAACATCACGTACAGATATACGTATATCACATAGTGTGTTTTCAGATACAGGAGGAAATATTGGGGGTTGGCGGCCTTGATCGCAAAAGGTAGAATTAGCTGCAAAGTTCTTGACAAAGAGTTTGGCTTTTTCTGATGCTGACGAGATTACCTCAGGTCCATTGATGATAGTTGGGATGGAGCACACGCTTCTGTTCAGAATTCTGTTTGCTATTTGCCAAAACTGGTGGGAACCAAGCCGCTGCTCAGCTACTTTGGACTTAACAGATTGAGCATACAACCACCTTGCGCTCTTTATTACTTTCTTACAATGGTTGCTGGCAGTCCTGAAAGCGGCTTTAGTTTCCATACATCTGTTACGTTGGAAACAGTGGAAAAAGTGATTTCTGTGCGCAATGGCAGCAGCACATTCTGGAGAGAACCATGGCTGGCTGTTAGGTTTTTGCTGAAACTTTTTCGAGGGTATGAAACGATCAATACCTACAATTAACCATTCCGTCAGGTCTAATACTATAGAGGACACATCCTTTTTAAATATGGAATGCAGAGGTAGATCAGTTATAAATGTACGGAAGCTATCCCAGTCAGCCTTAGTGTATCGATATACTGTACGATGGAGAGGTACGTCTGGGGACATTACATTTCATTTTTATCTTAATTGATACAACAGAGTGGTCGGAAGATCCAAGAGGCGACAGAACAGAAACTGAACATAGTTCAGGGCAAGTTGTGAGAAAAAGGTCTAGTAGGCTCGCATACTGGCCGTCATTGTCGGGCACACGGGTGGGTTCCTGAACAATCTGAGTGAGGTCATAGGCAATGGAGAAATCATGACAGAACCTCCCCTCATCATCGGTCTTGTTTGAGTGGGTCAACCATTCGACGTTGTGAACATTGAAGTCTCCACATACGTGAATGTTAGCTAAAGGATAAGCAGATAGGACTTGGTCAATTTTCTCAGATATGCTTTTAAAGATAGTAACTCCGCTGTTGTGGGGGCGATAGAGAGTAAATATAAATGCAGTAGTGTGAGCTAAAGCAACCCGGAAGCACATATAGGGTAAGTTAGGATCTTCCCTGGAGACGTCCCTACCACATGGAAAGCCATCTTTAATATAGGCACATATTCCATGCCCATGGCGATCTTGGGGGTCAGATTTAGAAGTCAAGTTAGAGTATCCTTTAATTGCAAACTCTTCTAGGGAAATAGCCTGTCCAATGCCAGTTTCACTTAAAAATAAAAGGTCTGGTTTAGTCTCCTGTAATTGGGTTTCAACCTCTGGAAGGTTAGAACGTAGACCCCTGATGTTGGAGAAGGAGACATGGTAGTAGGGGTCTACATTGGAAGTTGGAGAACCGGGTTTAATCGTGTATTTTTTCTTGAAACTTGTCATGATGAAATTTTGAAATTTGTGGACTAGGTCGTCAGATTTACTTAGAGCAGGACAGAGAGGGGAAATTAAGAGAGAAAAAGAAACGAAGAATTTTTTTTTTTATTTGTAGCTAATGATAAGGTAAAGCCGTAACAATTACCCACTAGTATGGCATCGAGAGGCCCCACCAGAAGCTACTGCATGGTCCAGAATCCATTCACCAAATGGCAATACAGCAGCCCCAGTACTTTGCACCTGCTGATAGGACAGCCTCCTTAGTGGTTAATCCAAGGTTCGGGTCCCTGACTATCAGGCGGATAACGTCAGCCCAGACAAAACGTTTACCTCCAGCACCCTTACTAGTGACATGGCTACATGGATAGACATAGAAACAGAAAATTTCCGCCATCTAAGCCAACTGTTCGCAAAAATACTGCCAACCTAGAAAACAGCTTTTTCTTCTCCCTTTGTCCGAAAAATCACTCATTAAAAAATGAGGACTGAGGGACAAATAAGAAGAAGCGAGAGTAACAGGAGCTGCCGATAACGCATCCACAATGCGTTTTCTACTCTCCATTAAAAAAAAAAAAAAAAAAAAAAAAACTATTAAGTATTGTACTTAATAAAAGTCCAACAGACGTGTTTAAGGGAAAGTATGGTGATAGATTCCCCTTACACGAACTAAAAATGAGTACAATTCGTAATCTATTTTTGCAATCAACTCGGTAGATAAATACACATATGTACGAGGAAAAAAAAAAAAAAAAAAAAAGTAAGTTGGTGCCGTTATAAGTAATTTCGAGATAAGATGGAAGCCGGTATTAGACTAGAAAAAAAAAAAAAAAAAGCTAGCATTTAATAAAACAAATACACAAATTAAATACTGAAATAAAATGGAGTTGTTAATATTTTAAATCTAAAATAAAAAGCATGATTGAAATCACTTATCTCAACAGAAACAATTCCGTCTCCAAATTGCAAACTGTATTGAAAGAAGTTGAGTTAGTAGCGTTCAAAACATTTTTTTTTTTAAATTAACCGTTAAAAGAAAATCGTGATTTTATTCTGAACTTAAGCTAGTAATGTTTAAAGAAGCTTACGATATAAAAGAAAAGGCGGATGGGGGGGGGGTCTTCCGAAAGTAAGTTGGTGCCGTTATAAGTAATTTCGAGATAAGATGGAAGCCGGTATTGGACTAGAAAAAAAAAAAGCTGGCATTTAATAAAACAGAAATACACAAATTAAATACTGAAATAAAATGGAGTTGTTAATATTTTAAATCTAAAATAAAAAGCATGATTGAAATCACTTATCTCAACAAAAACAATTCCGTCTCCAAATTGCAAACTGTATTGAAAGAGGTTGAGTTAGTAGCGTTCAAAACATTTTTTTTTTAAATTAACCGTTAAAAGAAAATCGTGATTTTATTCTGAACTTAAGCTACTTTTATTTAGTTGCTTTGAGATTTTAACAATTGCCCAGTAACTGTAATAGTTTTTTCTTTTCTTCTTTTAAAGATAACTTTAGATTTTATTTTAAAAAGTAATTTAGTTGGAAAGCGGATGCCCATTGTCTTTCTCCATAGATCTTTATTTTTCATACATGAGACCTTATCAATTCTCCAATACTATTTCTACACTATCCCATTGATTACTGTACACGCAATAACCCTTATCCCCAAGTGGCCATTGGGCCTTGATAAGTGGTGAACTCCATGTAAAAAAAAAATTCTCTGCTGCCATGTTTTGTTGATTGGTTCATTACATTTTCAGCTATTATCCCGCCCCCCCCCCCTCATCTCTCGTGGGGGTGCAATTTAGTGGTGGTGGGAGGGCAGAGTAAATCCAATAAAACTCTGTATTGTTTGGACTACTATCCTCATTTTGAATGTTATTCTCACAACGTTTTGATCGATGTGACCTAAATAAGTTTATCAGCAGAACGATGTAAAGGAAGTTGTTTACCAAGGTTCGCAAAAGGAAACTGAATAGGATTGTTAACCAAAGTGTAGTGGACAAAAGACTGATCATAAAAAAAAAAGAAAAATATATTTAGAGTTTGTTTATGGCCAGTTTTAGATGTGGTGACGAGTTTTGTGACAGTTTATAATAGTTGAGGAATGTGTCCAGTTTGGGGAAAGTAGGCCACTCAGAAGTCCCTCATGAGAGATTGGAGTCGAAGCCAGGTGAGAGTAGATTGGGCTGAGGAGAAAATTAAAATCGCTGGGGGAATGACTTCACCAGAAAACTTTGGAGTTATTTTTTCTTTGCTACGTAACAGTATCTCTCTCTCTCTCTCTCTCTCTCTCTCTCTCTCTCTCTCTCTCTCTCTCTCTCTCTCTCTCTCTCTCCAAAAGCTTAACTGTACAGGTACAGAGTGTCCAAAAAGTCACTGAAGGGTTTTGGACCTAAATAGATTCTTTATTTTTGATGATATTTTTCTGTAATTTTAACACAATCTGACTAAGACATTGAGAAATTTAAAATAAAGCAAAATTCAAACAATTTTTATTTATAAAAGAAAGTTTTTAAAAAATGCAAAATTCAAACAATCTTTTTTTATGGAAAATGTCTTTTAAATGTTGCCCATTTTTAGCTTCGAATATTTGTGCTCTTTCCAAAACATTATTCATTGCGATTTGACTCCCTTATTTCGTTACGCGAGCTGGCAGACCTCGAAACACCTAACTCAAAACCCTGCAAGAATTGAAGGAAAACATCAAGAATGAAATAAAGGAGTTAAACCGCAATCCAAAAATTCTGCAATCTGTCATGAATAATCCATAAAAATGGAGTACAACTTTTTGCTTTTTTTAAAAATTTCTTTAATATGTAAAAATTAAAGAAGTAAAATAAAAATGGTAATATTGAATCGGGATTTGGGTCAGGAATACACAGGGCGGGGGGGGGGGTCTTCATCAATTCTCTGAGAAATGTGTGTTGAGGGAGTTGAAGACTTTACCAAATTACCAAAAAATTATTAACATATATGAGTTTTGTACTTACATTCTCCTTTAAAAAATTAATGTGGAGTATATTTTTGAGTTTTTGGTATGAAGTTTGAGATTATAGAATGTAAACAAAAAATGGATTAAAATGTTAATATGGCGTCATAGACTGGAGGCAGGAAGGCATAGGGGTTTTCTTTCATTTCCATGCAATGCTCGTTTTTTTTTCTCCTTTTTTAACTTGAATAAGGAGTCTGTTTATTATTAAGCTAATTCTATATTAAGAAAAAAAAATCCTCAACAAGCATGTGTCTACTTGACATGCAAAACTTTCTATTGACTGGAGGGAACGTATGATTAAGCAAATCGTCATATTTTTTACGCAGACCAACAAATCGCAGTGTGACCTTGCAGGCTTATTCATCTGCAACCAAGTCATCGCATCATCCAATTTAGTATTTTTGTCACTTGCACAATTTGTATAAAATATTTTGCTGTTAGATGAACTTTTTTTTTTTTTTCTCACCCAATGTCCAGTTGCCCTAATTCCCCCCCCCCCTTTCCATGTCGTCACATGATGACATGTGCCTTCAGCAGTTCGGTGGTTTATGCGAAGCAAAATAACACCAACAACGATGACGACGTAATCTTTGTTTGCTTTGCTAAAAAGAAAACAAGAAAAGGCGTCCGTAAGATACGTCCATTCAATGTTTGCATTTAATCGTGACGATGATCTTTCGAACTTACGAATGATAAACAGATAGACTTTTAGGATGTGTGGAATCATTTAAACTGGTTACTTCAAACATAAGCATGATAGACCAAAGAATTTGTTTTTCATGTATGGGAATCACCATTTATCAAAGCCCAAAATCCACTCGAGGATAAGCTGGTTGATGAGACAATACCGTAATGACCAGTAGTGGTGGAAATTAGGTAGAATTTGATTATTTAAGAAGACGAATGAACAAGAACTTGTTTACATTGGACTTGAAAACGACTATGTTGTGAAAAACAGCCCTGCGGTATAGTTCTAGAGACGGGCAGTTCTGGGAAAGAAACTTTATTCATGGAATTCGCGTTTAGTTTTAGGCACAAATAGAGTAGATTTCGCACTTGATCATGACATACCGACATAAATGCTATTTCAAACATGAGCATGATAGTTTCACTAACAGAACGGCATTTTATAAAGATTGGATGCATTCATTCAATGTGCACATTTATCGATTAATATTCTTATTTATTTAAACGAAAACTTGATTGACCAATGGGCGTCACTTTTTATGAAGATACACGGACACATCTCAAACAGATCAACCCTGATAAAAGAATTTATGATGCTTAGAGCGTCGATCAAAAAGTTTCCAAAAGGGTATGATCTGTAGGAGTACTCCAGTTGTTGGGAGCGCAGCCCCTCCAACGGTAACATTTATTATCACATCTATAAATATAAAAGCGAAAATGTATGTATGTTTGTATGTGTGTTCGCCTTTTCTGTATGTCTACAAAAGGCCTTTTTTCAGAGAAGCGGTCGGTCGCTTCACAACTTTTTAAAACTTTTTATATCACATATAAATCGTAATATCTCACAGTTAACAACGAAGCTCGCCTGTCTATTTAATTTGCTCGATTTCGGGAAGATAAATATTCAACATTTGTCGCTCGCCGCATGTGGGTTAGTCTTTTTCCTTTAACATCTTGGGAAAATAAAAATCCCGCAGTCAAACTTGACCTCATCAACTCATTAAAACGGGCACCTACCAAATCCAAGCAATTAAATAAATTCAAACGTGTTAACATCGCACGTTTTTTTTTTTTTTTTTTTTTTTTCTTTCTTTCACACTTTAATTTACAACTTTGCCTCAACGGTTCGGGTTCGATCCTCATACTTACTTTTTTTTTTTTTTTAACCCCCACCCCAACCCCGGAGTTTTCACACACACCTCCAAGCACCCGGGCAACGCTGGGTACCCCTCGCTAGTTCTTTATAAAATATTCTTTTTACGAGTGCACACCATCTGTCAAAAAATTACCCCCCTCCTCTCTTTTTAATACTTCACTCATCTTCCCACTAATATTTATATCGCCGTAGAATAACGTTTCAATTGATGAAGTCAAAAAAAAGAAAAGTTTCAAACTGGAAAGTGTAAAATATAAAATGTCTCATAATGGAAATAGTGAAGGGTTTCTTTCTGTAGTCATTCCAAACAGCAACGTGTTTGGAATTGTTAATATGCTGTAAAACAAAACCAACTAAGCAACCGTCCGAACATTTATTAATGAAATACTGTTTCAAAGTTAAAAGTGACAAAAACACAAAAAACAAAAGCCTATATAGTCTTTATATAGATTGGATGTCTGATAAAATATAAGATTTCTGTTTTAATGCTATTTCTTTATCTTTTTAGGTGGTGGACAGTATGGTGACGTTTATGAAGCCGTATGGAAAACATATAATAAAACTGTTGCTGTGAAAACTTTGAAGGTATGCTGGACTTATTTTTTTCAGTTTTTTGGTTGACAAATACTAAACACGTTTTTTTTTCTCTTTTTCATATACTCTTTTTATTCAAATATATCGTTATTTAGCTCCCTCTTATAGTACCCTAAAGGAAGAGCACTCTATCCTCCAAAAAATGCCTGGGCAGTCCAGTTTGCATTCCTCAGTAAGAACACCTCAGACAAGTAGCAGCTAACCTCTTCTCAAATGGTGAAGGCAAAGTCTGAGGATGGACCATTTAGAACTGCACAGGGCCAAAGCTATACTCCGGACAACAGGGAAAAGGTTATCTCAATCATAATCTATACCTTGTTGGCTTTGGTTCCGAGTCAAAAACAGTTATTTTCAATATTACATATGTTATTTTTTATTTTATTTTTAAAAAAAATTTTCTTTCATGTAATCTTTTTTTATTCGATTTATGTCTCTGCTTCAAAAGATCAGCAAAAAAACATTGGTACTGTCAGTTTCAAGTTCAGTGAAAGGAGATCAATAGCTGGTCACTTGTGTTGGACACTCTTCAGCCTACGTTTATGTTTCCCAAGAAATTATGCCAACGGAGGCTGAAGAGTCTAATATAGCCGACCAAATATTGGTCCCCCTTTGACTGAATTTGAAACCAATGATACCAATGTTTTTCTGATCTTTTGTAACACACACACACACACACACACACACACTTGTGTGTGTGTATATATATATATATATATATATATATATATATATATATATAATATCTATCAGAATAATGAGATGAATTAGATCACAGATTATTGAATATTGTGGTATCAAATCTTAAATATTTTTGGAAGGTAATATTTTATATAAGACAATCCTGCCAAATAAGAATTGCCCAATATACTAGATAGAGCAAAATACAATAAATTTATAGTTTTTTTTTATATTTAAATTTCATTCAGAAAAATATAATTTTTCAAAACGAAAATTTATTTGAACAAAGAATACAATTCAAAGTAATTTCCTTTATCCATGGATTTTTGATGAAGGCTCATATCCTCAAGGGAAAGTTATTAGCAGATATATTCTGAATTATTTATTAAAGATTAAATTTTTGGAATGTGATTATTTTATGTTTTTGTTCATTATATTTTCACGTATATTGTTGCATGCTTCACAATGAGAGGTTATTGCATGTGCATCTAGTTTTCATGGACTCTCAGGCAGGTAGCTGAAACCTGTTCATATATGAATTCAATTTGTGGCAATTTAATCTTAAAATATACTCAACTTTATTTTGAATATCTATTTTCCCCATAGCTATTCTCTCTTCTAGCTATCCCCCCCAAAAAAGGAGCTTGAATGGGTCCCCTATCCAGCAGAACTTTATGTATTCATGAGAAAGATGTTGTAGTTTGCTTGAAGCATTGTGCATAATGTGAAAGAAGTTGTATTTGAAGGCTATATCAATGTGGTTCATAGGAAACACAAGTTAGTATATAAAAGAATAATGACAATATTAGAAATTTTTTAAATAATTTTCAATTCTATTACGTTTATTTGTCAACATAATATATCGTACGAGAGGGTAGGTGTTGATGTCTCTAATTTACTTGAGCGACAAATAAACCTTGACTCAAATTTCATCAGTTATACACCTATTAACCTCCTGCCTTTTGTAAACTATATCCACACTTAACTCTAAAAGCATATTACTGCTAAGTAATATGTAACATATGTTGAACTTTTAATCAAATCAATTCTGGGTTGATAGATTTTAAGCATTTAAGCAATCAAATAGATAAAATTCCATTTTCTATGTAAATTATATTATATTATTTTATTTATTATTTTTTATTATTTTATTTTTATTCTTATTTAAAAAAAAAACATAAAAAATTAATTTACTTATTGTAATGTTTTAAATTTTTTCTTATTTTTATTTTTATTATTTATTTTTATTTTTTATTCATTCTTTATTTTTTCTTATTTTTTATTTTTTCTTATTTTTTTCTTTTTTCTTTTTATTCTTTTTCTAAAATAAACAAAAAACTGGAGATGTTTATTGTCCTCACTCAGCGGGGAGGATATAACACAAGGTTGAGAAAATGGGATTTTAAAGTTAGTGCCCTAGAGAAAAAGCACTATGGCCTACAAAAGATGCTTGGCCAGTGCTGTCGGCATTTCCCTGTAGCTACACCTCCGGCAATTAGAATTTTTTTATTTTATTACATTTTCACCCCAAACAAGGCACATTGCCACTTTGGTGTAGGGGGCTACTATCAGGGGCAACAACTACTTGAGTACTATGTAGGGATTTGGGTAGCAAGATGTTGGTTCATGTTGCACTTGAACTTCTGCATGTCAGTACAGTTGGGGAAGCAGGGACCTGGAATGGAATTCCAAAGTCTAGCGGTTCTGGGGAAGAAACTACTGGAGTAGAAAGATCTTTTACATCTAGGGATCTCTACAGTGTGGGGGTGGGATTTAGCAGCCTGTCGGGTTTGTCGAGGGTGTTCACGTCGTGGGGAACAAGTGCTTGCAGTTCGTCAGAGCATTCACCATTAAAATACTTGTAGAACAGGCAGAGGGATGCAATGTTTTGTTGATGGGACAAAGGCTGAAGCTTAGATGCCAGTTCAGGGCCTATCAGATTGGCGGCTCTCTTTTGAATCTTGTCAAGGAACGAGAGACTAGTAGCAGATGCACCAGCCCAAATATGACAGCAATACTCCATACATGGGTGAATGGTGGCCTTATAAACGTACAGGATACTTTCGCGTGTTAGTAGTTTTCTAGCATAGTAGAGAGAGCCCAGCTTCCTTGCGGCGGCCCTGGCAATGCCTTCAATGTAATTGTTTCAACTCATGTTTCCTTGAATGTTAGACCAAGGAGTTTGAAAGATGTACTCTCAGATGAAGAGTCGTTGGCCATTGCTATAGGTGGTAGAGAAAGTTTCTTATAATTATTGAATTAAACTAGTTTAGTCTTGGCGGCATTAAACGTGACCATCCATTTTTGTCCCCATTCCACTACAGATTGGAGGTCATCCTCTAGTGTTTCTGCCATTTCTTTAGATATGTGTTCATTTGTTTTCCTGTCGTGCCTGTTATAGAGTGTGGTGTTGTCAGCATATATACTCATCTCAGAGGCAATTTTGTCAGGGAGGTCATTTATGAATATCAGGAACAGTAGAGGTCCAAGGATAGACCCCTGAGGCACTCCAGCATTTATATCATATTGTTTAGATGTACGATCGTCGAGGACAACCTGGATTTTTCTCTTATCTAAGAAGGATTTAATTATGTTAAGTATTTTACCAGAGATACCGTATGATCTAATTTTCCTGAGGAGACCCTCATGCCATACCCTGTCAAAAGCCTTAGATATATCTAGAGCTACCGCTCTACCCTCCTTAGCTTTGTCCAGTGACTGGTATATATGTTCAGAGATTAGTGAGGATGTCTGCTGTGGAACGGGCTTGTCTAAATCCATATTGTTGGTCAGTCAGAAGTTTAGCATCTGTAAGGTGATGGACTAGAGCATGGTTAATTAAGGTCTCAAATATTTTGGCAAAAAGTGGGAGGGGTGATAATTTACTGGGTCAGTTCTTTCGCCAGAATTCTTGAATACTGGTACCACAGAAGCAGTTTTCCAACAGCCCGGAAAGCAAGATTCATTAAGGCATTTGTTGTAGAGTTTGGAAAGAACTGAGCACTTTTTTAATAGCACAGCTGGGATGAGATCAGGTCCACATGCTTTTGAAGTGTCAAGTTTTTTATGATAGCATGCACCTAAGCAGGGGTGATTTTCAGATTGTCTAGCGTGGCGTCTGTCCGCATAGGAAAGTCAGGTAGGGGGTGGTTGGAGGGTCTAGTGTGGAGTTTAAGGCAAACCGACTGGCAAGCATGTTAGCCTTCTCGGTTGCTGAGCAAGCAACCTCGTGATTGTTGGTTAGTGGGGGAATTGTTGATTGCCCATTATTTACTACACTGTTGTAGATTTTCCAGAAGTCACACGCTCCTAGTTTTTGTGCTTTGATGCGTTTTTTAATGGTTTCCGTAAATTCTCTCTTAGCTGTCGCTATTTCTTTCTTAATGTTACTTCTAGCTTCTATGTACTTCTGACTGTTTGAACTGGACTTATGTCGGTTAAATCTGCGATATGCATGCTGCCTTTGAGCAATGGCAGTTGCGCAAGTCAAAGTAAACCATTGGGGAGAGTGGGGCTTGCTATAAAATTTCCGCATGGGAACATTCGCTTCGATTGCAGTTTTGAACCATTCAGTGGTCTCGTTTGCGCACTATTCAGCAGGAAAAAAAAAATATTTCCCTATGGGGCATCTCTGATAAGATCTCTGATGGCTTCCCAGTCAGCCTTTTTATAATATCTCATTTTGAGCACTGACTCTTCAGTTTTGGGTCTAGAGTTTAGGGCGATTTCAACCATTATCACTGCATGATCAGCTATGATCTATGAATTTTATTATTGGTAAAAACGGTAATAATTTTAATAGAAAATATTTATAAAAATCTCTTTTGTATAAGATCCATCACTGAATTTCTTTCATTGGATATTTGCTGTTAAGAAATTTGGATCTATATGTAGTTATGACTCAGAAGGGGAGAAAGACATAAGGAAGTGTGACTTTGGATACATTAAGATGGAAATGTATAATAAAGGCAAATAAGACATAAAACGACGATAAATAAAATCAAAATGATGAAGAACAAAAACCAAACAAAAGATAGGAAGACGAGGTGGCCGTTATTTATTGAATTGACAAATAAATTTATATGCCACATAATTAACTAGCCACATGTTTTTGTCTGTAACACATTGCTGTGGAATGAATTTCTTGTAGATAACAATATGATTGTCTTCAAATCCAATGTCAGATTTCTATTATGAGCCATCCATACAAGTGTTCGAACTTGGTGCACCCATCAATAATACCCAATCCTCTCATAAGGTTCTTCATCTCTCAATTGACGACCGTTCACATTAAACGTTATCCTGGAGTGCCTTTTGGCTCTGATAAGTGTTGATCCATTAGTAAAAATATTCAAGCCAAAAAAAAAACAATTTTTGATGTCACTCACTTGTTAACAGATGTCTGATTATTAACAAGGACTATTACACATTGCCACAGGACTGCTTCCATGTAGATTACAACATAGTTGAATTCAAATCTAATGTCAATAAATTCCTGCGATGAACAAATATTTCAACTTCATTCATTAATCATCATCAATCCTCTCATGTGCTTCTTCATCTTTCAACTAGTAATCATGTTAATATGCATCCACATTCAAGCTGATGTAGAAGAATAAATCTCGATAAACTATTCTGTTATTATCGCGAGCAACAGTAATTCCTGTGGCGTCCAACGAAAATGTAGCGGCTCGGAGAACAGTGTTGTTATGCAGATGACCATCTTCTTGATAACGGACAAACACATTGCTCCAGCCATAAAAATTTGCTTCGATGACGTATGTCATGTCAAACATGTCAGAAGTTTTAACCCTCAAACATGGAGAAGAAAAGCAAGTAAAACTGAATAGAAAGCACCATTCAATCTTATTAACTCTTATCCTCAAGTGGCCTTTGGCCTTGATAAGTGAGAACTTATTAGTAGAAAATGTCTAACCCAGTATAACTAATCTTGTTAATCATACGCAATGACCTGGCCGACAACCTCCATGCTTAACGTGCAAAGCATGTTGCTCTCAGTCATATAGCATACATATTGATTGTGAAATTGGTTTTTGGGAGAAAAATCTTGTTCTCGTTTTGGTAGATAAAGATTTCGCCCCGGGATAAATTGCATCCATTTTTCTTTTGCCAGCGTTTTCTGCTTTGAGCTGATAAAAGACGGCTTATTATCATAATTTTGCCCATTTTTAATCAAAGGCCAACCAAAATTGCAAGTACAATTTGAGAGGAAAATACAGACAAGGGCATCAGCTGCATAAAAAAAAATCGCACAACATTTCGGAGACAATCTATTGATTTTATGATGTTGTGCAATGATTCAAAATCATCATCATTTTTGATGCAGTAGTTGTTCAGGAGATTCTTAAACTGGGGTGGGGATTATTGCTCAAGTGATATTTATTTATTTATGCCTCTTTGAACATCTTATTTTAATCAATAATCTCATTTTAATGTTTAATGGTGGAAAAACTGATTCACATATACACACACACACACACACACACACACACACACACACACACACACACACACACACTACGAATGTATTGATTAGCAAATTCGTCGATTACCGATTAATCGGTTTTCTAATGCCAAGTTATCAGCAAATTTTGTTGTCATAAATGATACTAATATTGTTAAGGAATAGAGAGAGGGAGAGAGAGAGAGGGGGGAAGAGGTGAGTTATAGTGTAGACACGTTGACCGGAAGTCAAGATCAGCTGATTGGATTGTGTGCGAGTCATGTGATCAGGTTAGCTGAATCGTTGAGATTTGATTTGGACTCAGAAGACAACGGACGGCTTCCCGTTGTCTCCTCCTCTTCACTGGGGGGGGGGACGCTGACGTGTGTAGAAGAAGAACCCACACAGGCCGATTTCACTTTTCCCAGATGTCCTGCAGAAGGTGGAAAGTGAAATCGGCCTATGTGAGTTCTTCTTCTACACACGTCAGCGTTCGTCCCCCCCCCCCCCCCCAGTGAAGAGGAGGAGACAACGGGAAGCCGTCCGTTGTCTTCTGAATCCAAATCAAATCTCAACGATTCAGCTAACCTGATCACATGACTCGCACGCAATCCAATCAGCTGATCTTGACTTCCGGTCAACGTGTCTACACTATAACTCACCTCTTCCCCCCCTCTCTCTCTCTCTCTCTCTCTCTCTCTCTCTCTCTCTCTCTCTCTCTCTCTATTCCTTAACAATATTAATTAAATCATATTGTAAATGAAAAGTTGACTTCCTTTTTTGTTTGCCAGTGAAAATTTATCGAAGAGACATGCATTGTCTACACCATATTATCAAATAACAGACATGACATGTTGTTAACATGTAAACTTTTACAACTGCACTGAACTTGAAGCAGATAGATGTAAGCATATAGAAAATTTACCTCCTTTCTCTTCCTATCGAATTAACATTCTTTTTTACTTTAAATCACTGTTAAAGAAAATTATCACCTCATCTTTTTGTTTTCATGTTATGGAATTGTGCAGTAAATTGCGACGATGTGCAAACCAAAAATAAAGCATTCTTCATCAGTCATACTCTTGTTCCTCATTTTCGGTCTCTTGCTACCATTACATGTTTTTATTTTTTTTCTGGTTTAAATAATGTCTATTGTACTGAGATAAATAACTAATTAAATATCAAACATAAGTAATTTAGATACATAAAAAATTAACTAAATATTGACAACAACTTTCAACCATTATAGCAACCGGTTTCTGCTGGAAGTATTTTGATGGCAATCCCAAGGTTAAGAATACAGTTGCCTGCAAGTTTTGTCAAACCATCACATCAAAAGGTGGCAAATCAGCAAAAACTTTTTCAACAACTAATATGTAAAACCATCTTAGAAAGATTCATCCAAACAAAGTACAATGAATATTCAGGGACAGACATTCCAGGAACAAGTGGCAGCAACTACGAGCCTCCAGTGAAACACCAAACTACTATAGAATCAATATTGGCCAAAAAGAAAGTTTGGAATATTAATGATCACAAGTCACAAAAGATTCATTATCTGATAAAAGAAATGATTGTTGTTGATATTCAACTATATTCTGTAACTTTTGACATTGGATTTTAGACTTATTGCAGAATTTTGTTCAAATTACAGCACAACCAATATATTTACAAAAGTAAAAACAAAAATTCAATCATCTCTCGATGAAATTAACAGCATTTCATATACTCAGATATTTGGACAATTGCTACAAATAATGCTCCATTTCTGAGTTTGACAAGTCAGTGGCTTACAAATGACTGAACCATGCAGAGCTGTGCTTATAATTGTTCCATTCTCTGGTGCACACACAGGTGTAAACATAAGTGAAGAATTGCACAATATTTTTGATGAGTATAAAATCTTCAATAAATTTTTCAGGATTTAGGAACAAATATGGTTGCTCGTGTCATGGAATGTGGTTTAGAATCACTATCATGCCTCATACATACATTGCAACTCTAAATAAATGACTCATTATTTTCTCAACAGGCTCTGAAGACAATCATTACAACTAGCAAAAATATAGCTTCCCACTTTAATCACTCTTCATTAGCAATTAGCAAATTAACTGAAATACAGGATTAGCTTTATTTGGAAAAACAAACTCATTGAAGATGTGACCACATGGTGGAATTCAACATATGCTGAAAATAAATTAAGAACAAAGCTCTTGTAATGTGTGTTGTTGATAAGATTTTTACCGTAGCAACTTACCAATGGAGACTTGTTCGAAAAATACATCCAGTTCCTCTCTGGTAACGTTTCCCTGAATTCTTTTTTTTTTTTTTGTTTTTTAGACTTCAGTTTTAAGCTTGTTTAGACAAATTAGAAGAATTTATCCCCCTCTCTCCTTCACTAATTTGTTAGATGATGCCATTGTGTCCGCTTATCCGGTTTTAATGGCAATATCTTCCTTTATTTTATGGTGTCATATCTTCCCCTTCCTTATTTCATACATAATGCCATTTTTTTTTCATGTCGGTGACTGTTTAGCCCCGGTTTAATGGATAATGTCATCACTTTGATCAACCCTAACCCTATGACGTCATCATATGTGCATGATCCGCCCCCTCTCCCCCGGGGGGGGGGGAGATAAATTTTATTAAAATGTAGACAGTCGACTAACTGTACTTTAAGGAAAAATATTTTCTTACATGTATTTTTGTTATTGATAGAGATACTAAGAAGTGGGAAGTTGCTTGAAAAAAAAAAAAAAAAAATTCAACTCCAGAGTTTAGAAAAAAAATCTTCCTATTCTTGCAAAAGTTGCTGTTCCAATCTTAGAAATGAGTAGTCAGGGGATAGGGTCCGAATCCTGACAAGTTACTCCTAAAAGCCCCAACAATGATTCTTACCTATTCAAGAATTCCTGACTAGATGTACTCGCAAGAAAATACCGTTTTAATTCTTGGATTCTTATTGTCAACAAACAAAAACAGAAAAAACAACCAGCAAAAAAGAAAAAAGTAGCCCCCCCACAAAAAAACAAAAAACAAAAAACTATTAAACATATTTACCAAAATAAAAACTGATATAAAACTCTGTGCGTTATTAAGAGTTTTGTTTCTATATGTTCAAAGTTAGAGGTTTGTATTTTAAAGCTGAAAAAGCAAACCATGTAATTTTGTATTAGGGATGTTTTATTGTTTTAACAAAAAAAAATTTATATTAGGGATGTTTTATTGTTTTAACAAAAAAAATTTTATATTAGGGATGTTTTATTGTTTTAACAAAAAAAAATTTTGTATTACTATGTTTTATTGTTTTAACAAAAAAAAATTTTGTATTAGGATGTTTTATTGTTTTAACAAAAAAAAATTTTGTATTAGGGATGTTTTATTGTTTTAACAAAATGTTACTGGAAAGTATATCCAGCTGGTTAGCACCCACCATTTTTTTTTTTTTTTTTTCATCTACATTACCAATTCTACTTCCTTGCATTCCACCTGATGACTGGTTTAAGGATTGTCTTCTTTTTATTTGTTTGTTTGTTTCTAGCAGACAGGTCGAAAGGAACATAGGAATCTTCGTTCCTAATCAAGGGACAGTTGTAGCAGCCTAGCAACAGGATTCTAATTTGCAAATTCTTGACTAGCCATTTCTTCTTTGCTGGGTTAGGTTTAAAATTCGGTAGACATTGTGTTGTTCTCTTTGAATTTCTGTCTCATTCTTTGTTTGGTTTTGGTAAATAGTACGGAATGCATACATCTACCTTCTTGCTTCTGCCATATTCAAAGTCTTCAATTCTACTTTAAAACACTTTTTTCCTTTTTTTTTTATCTCAAACTTTAAATTTATAATTTGATTGTGCCCCACCCTTTCCTCTTTTCTGCAATCTCTCTCTCTCTCTCTCTCACAGACGTGATGTTGCTAGTCTCAGTCTTTTTTATGGCATATGTTCTTCCTTGCTTCCTTTGTTCCAGCTCTTTGATTTGTTGATCTAGTGGTCTTCATCAATTCACTGTTTTGATACCTCATTATAATAACTCTTCCTATTCCTACAGCTTAATTTCAAGAACTGTGAGGTTGTGGAATTCTTTTCCTGCTGACTATTTTCCTCCTACTTACAGCCTTGGTCTTTTCAAGACTAAGGTCAATAGGCATCTCCTATCTTTGCAATAATTAGCTTTTGTACTTGGTAGCTCCTTATATCAAGTGGCTTTACACTTTGTCTTGCGCAATTTCCATATATATATATATATATATATATATATATATATATATATATATATATATATATATATAACTACTTAATTTACTCACATAAAATTAATATACGAAAGTATAGATTTATGAGTAAACTTTAAGTATTTACTTCAAAAGTGCTCAATACGTAGGTAGAGCTAGTTAGTAATTCGCCATATATATTTTATAAATTACTATATATATATATATATATATATATATATATATGAATGATTACTTCATTTAATCACATAAATTAATATACGGAGATATGATTTTATGCGTAAGTTCTTCAGTATTTACTTCAACATAGGTAGAGCTAGGTAGTAAGTTATAAAATATATATGACAATTAAGCTATAAATCTGATGAATTCTCATGAGAATGAAATGTGGAATATTCTGTGTAGCTTAATTGCCATATATATTTTCATAACTTACTACACAAATGCACAAAGGATATTATAAACGTAAAGCTTCCTCTAAAAATTTTATTTTTCAACTTAAAACAATCTTTTGTGCCCCAGAATTTATTTTTCTGCAATTTCAAATGAAACCCTTTTTTTATTCCACGGAGGTAGTATACTCTTGTTCTGTCAGCCATGACTGGGTAGAAGTCCTAAGTAATTTGCAATTGTATTCTTTAAATGTTGCTCACACTGAAGATTAAACTTTCAACCTCCAGAAGAGTGTAACTTTTCAACTGAATTTTACCAAGTACTTTATACACCATGCCAAGGAATGAAAGCATGCTACCCATCTAGATTAAATGAAGGGTTCTGTTTGAAATTTCATTCAGATTCCCGAGTTCGGCAAAACGATTCTCAAGTTCAAGAAGATATACTTGAAAAAAAAAAGGCCAGAGGTCACATCGACCGAAACGTGAAAATAACACTCAAAATGAAAACAGTAGTTTGAGTAATCAAGTTTGTTGGAAATGAGAAAATTTGCTGTCTTGTGTGCTATTTGTTGAGAATCCAATGTTTCACAGTGTTTAACTATGATATTGGTACAGACAGGGAAACTGGGAGCCAAGAGGGAATTCCAAAGGCAAGTGATCTGAGAGAAAAAAAGCTATTAGAGTAAAGTTTACTGGCATCCGGGGACTTCTGCAGTGAAGGGGCGAGATTTTGCTGCAAATCAGGTTACTTTGGAGTGTTTATGTTGTGTGTGTGTATGTGTGTGTGGAAGGGGGAGTACAAGTATAGTTATTTTTAACATTTGTTGAGAATCCAATATTTCACAATGTCCAAATAAAAATGTAAGATTTTGAACAATGGACTCTGAAACTGCCGGGCTGATTCTTTAAAAATGTCACACAAAGATACTTGATGTGTCTGGGAGTGTTCTTACGTAGGTTTTGTATTGTAATGCATTGTAAAGATTCTTTTATAAAATAAGAGCGTGTTCAAAATAAATATTTCTTTTTAGAGCATAATTTAACCATGATATTTGACTTTTGTTTCTTTTGACTTTGATTCAAGTGATTATGCAAAAATATTTTCATTAAAATATTTTTATGAAAATATTTTTATAAAATCAACAGTTGGTTCTTTAATAAAACAGCGGTGTGTTCGAAATGAAAGTTTGTTTTGAACACAATTGAACCATGATACTTGACTGTCACATTTTAAACTTTAAATAAAGCTATTATTTACAGATAATCTTATAAAATCAACAGTAGATTCTCTACAGTGCAATGTAGACTACAATGTATTGTGGATTAAGTCACTGTGGGGAGGCTTGTGAAGCTTCCTCCTAGTACACTGTGAGGGATGGGCATTCATAACTAGGGCAGGTAATTAATTAGATAAAAAAAATGGACGATTTCACCGATTTCAATGAAAATAAAAGTATGGGAGGGTGGAACATTTGTTGATCCTCATTCAATCCCGGACAACGTTGAGTCTCCCTGCTAGTTTTACTATATTTAATTAAGCAACACGTAAAAATGACATCTATTATGAATGAGATTTTGTATCTGTCTGAAGTCGAAACTATACAAATTATCATTTTTTAATACTCAATTATACTATTTCAGTAATCAATTCGTGGGGAGGGGAGTGTAGTATCTGTTCTGTTGCTATGATACCATTCTCTCAGGCATTACCTTTTTATTTTTTGGTCTCCTGACTAAGAAAAGATTGGACCTAGTAATTCACTTCCGTTCGTCCGTTTACACTTTTCTCAATAACCATTCCTTGAATTTAAAAAATAAATTTTGCACAAACTTTAGTCAGTATGAAAGTAAATTTTTGCACGAACGGGTTTTCCAAGTTAACTCTGGTTTACTGCTAGGGGGCATTATAGTGGTAAAATTACTGCAAAATTGTTCATCCATTTTTTTTTTTTGTTTGCACTTCTCTCTATAACCACGCTTTGGAGTTAAAAAAATTTTTTTGCACAAACATTAGTCATGGTGAAAGTAAATTTTTCACTTGTGGAGGGAGACCTTGTATGCTCAGCTTGTTTATTGAGGGATAATGTATCTGTTTTGTTGTCATGAGAGTATCTTCATAGGGATTACTTCCTCCTTGGGAGGGCGGAGTAATGTAGTCTCTATTGTCATAAGACCATCCTCCCAGGCATTTCCTCCTGCTTATGTGATTTTTTTTAAAAGGATTTACTGACATTCAGAATGCCTGGTTTGTTGCATAATTTCCGCTTGATTTATGCAGATAAAAAATTCCCTTCTGCCTGCATCAGCGGTTTTGGCCGAGAAACTCGTTGCCAATGATTGTGGCAATCCTTTTAGATGACCTTGAATTTTTTTTTTGTGCTAAATAAGTCGAGTAAGTACGTCTTCGTAGCAAATCTCGATCTTGCTCGCTTAATTGGAGAGGGTTGTTTGAAATGATATTCACAAGTCGGCAAATTTGAATGATTTTATTTCTACCATGCATTGCCAGATGAGTCAGTCAGAAATAAATGCTTTTATTTGGGTGTCACTACTTATCAAGGCCTGAAGGCCACTTGAGGGTAAGGGTTAATGCATGTAAAGTGGTAGTGTAGTAATTACTAATAGTGTAAATTGGGTAGAATTTGATTATTTATGGGGACAGCTCAACAAGAACTTGTTTACATTGGATTTGAAGGCTACCATGTTGTATTCAACCGGGAAACAGACCAGTGGAACAGTGTTCCACAGGCGGGCAGTTCTGGGAAAGAAGCTTTAGTCATGGAATCTGCATTTAGCTTTAAGTACAGTTGACACACCGGTTCCCGTTGGATTGCCGAAGTTAAGCAATGTTGAATCTGGTCAGTACTAAATGGGTGACCACTTGGGATTTCCAGGTTCTGTATGTGCTCTCTGCTTATCTCGGCATTGTTTCCACTCATCCTCGACTTCTCCTTGCCACTAGACTCAAGTAGTGCCGATTCAGGAGAGGTGTGGTTGAGGATTGCGTAACTCTTGCCTCACAATTACATCATGCAGCTGCCCCTATGGAGGTATCTTTTATCTTTCGAGACTAAATGGAGGCATCGAGCAGTTAGAGAGTGGGGAAAATCGTATATAGTGGTTGTAGTTAGTAGAGTGTATTTTTTTTGTGAATGTTTGGCAAGGAAGAAACCATATTTATTTTAAACTCGTTCTTGCACGATTATTATATAAAACTAGTTTGAGCTGTTGCTGCTTTCTAAATCAATTTGTATACGTTACTGAATAACTACTAAAACTTTTGCTTGTTCTATAGTTAATCCATACATTGCACTTTGGGAAAAAACAAATACAATTTATAAGTCCAATCTGCTTCAACAAAGGCCAAATTTATAAAATTTGGCTTTAAAAAGGCCAACCTTGGCAACCCTGGACAAGAATATAATTTATTACAAATCGTCTTCTGTATTGGTCGATCATTTCAGTATATTCTGGTGGAAACTGCTAGAATATGCTGAGGGCACATTTACATAAAAACTAGAGGTGGGGAGGCTGTCATTGCCTGGTCATAAAATACAGTTAAATGATACTTAAAAAAAAAAAAAAAAAAAAAAAAAAATGGACTTGAGTGCCATATTAAAAGAAAAAAAAAAATGCTGTGTGGTGGATGCATCTCAGGAAGTTGAGAATTTTAAAAGATAGGAGAGAGAAAAAAAGCCACGTGATGGATGTAAACTTGCATAACTTAAAGTTCATAAGCGAACATGTTATTGATCGGACCATGGTGACACAGATGTTATGATGTTGCAAATTTAGCTTTTTAATGTTTCTAATGGTGCCATGTTCATGCTGCTTGGATGCAGATAAGTTCTTGCGGACATACATACACAAACACAGATGACTGTGCTTTTATATGATAGAAGATTAGTCATTGTCTACTGGGCAGAGGGATTAGTCACATACTATTTAAGATGCACATATTTGGTCTATGAAAATCAAACACAAAGTAACTTTCATAGCCTAAACGGGAAATAACTCTCGTATGAATAAATAAACTTCCTTCCATTTTCAAACGCAACTGTTGGAAGCTATTTACAATTGAAAATGAATAAATCAACTTTAAATAATATTTCTAAATAGAACAATGATTTTATTACAAGAATTAATAGCATCAAACTAATTATTAAGATAGATTTTCGTTAATGTAATATGCAAACGAGGGTATTTATTGAATATAGATTCATTTTGAATATATATATATATATATATATATATATATATTAGTGATGGGAAAATTCCAATATTTTTCCCAATTCCGATACAATTACAGATTTTGTGCTAAATTCTCAGTTCCGATACAATTACCGATTCCGATTCTTTATAGCTCTCTAATTATTTGACAATAAGATTGTTATTTTCTCCGATTTTAGCAAAACCCATTTTAAATATGCAGATATTTTCCTGACGTCAAATTACACTTGTGGAGGATGATCTATCGATTTTAGCTTTACTGATATTTTAAAATCAATTAATATTTATTAGTTTTTATCATTATTACCAGCAATGGAAGATTTTACTTTAAACAAAATCAAATAAAAAAAAAAAAGACAATTAAAAGAATTGTTTCGGCATCGGAAAATAGGAATCCATTTTTCCGATTCCAACTCTGATACCCCCAAATCTTCTGATTTTTCCGATTCTGATTAATCATCATAACACTAATATATATACACATATACATACTAGCAGTTCCGCCCGGCTTTGCTCGGGCCCTATGTACTGTTCATAAGGTTGTGTGTATATATTAAAAAGTGTGAATATGTAAAGTAATGCCTTTCTGTATAATAGTCTTCCTTAACTACCATAGAGAAAAGACAGACATTTTCACTTTTATATATAGATAGATAGGATGCAATATATACTAATGATTTAAAAAGTATATAAAAAAAGACTCATGCGCTACCACCGAGAATCGAAACCAAGACGTTCAGCTCACGATTTATTTTGCCTCTGCCGTCAATGACTGGGCCATGAAAACATGTTTACTTTACTGCAAGGCTAAAAATTAAAACATGAACTAATAGCTACTACGTTATGCATTCGTAATATCGGCGTTCGATCTTCACCTGGAAAATTTCAATTTTTTAAATTTTCACACTTTTGCACCGATTCAAAACCCAAATATAAAGTTTTCCATGGATTCAAATAACTTATATATGAAGTTTCATGTCTGTAGAGCAAAAACTCTAGGAGGCGTTTGGTAGGCAAAATTTGTTAAAAAAAATATATACGTATATATAAACATATATGGAAACAATTTTGTGTTTACTATAAACTTTTTACGCAAATATTACGCAAGTATAAATCATGTAGAATATCTGAATTAATATAATTACAAATAATAGTTAGCTAAAGATGATCATTCCATTAGAAAACCGAAGCAACTAATAGGGAATTAATTAAAATGAATGTTTAAAAGAATATGTAAGTTAGCTAGATCTAGTGAATGCAATTCCACAACCCATATATAAGAACATTGTATTTTCTTTTTAAATAAATAGAAAGAGGTTTTTTAATATGAATATCAATATGCACAAAAGAAAAACAGATTTATAGGAGTATAGATATGTCATGCTGGAATAAAAGTGTATATAAGTGCGTTTTCGGGATGTAAATTAATTTGTGAAACAGTGTATCATTTGTACATATCTAATTGACAGGAATACAACTTTATTATAATAGATGAGTATGTCATATTGAAACACTGTTTTATGTAGGATTCCAAATGTCAAGTAATATTGATTTTGGTTAATGCTTAGACGGGTGACCATTTGGAAATACCAGAGTGCCTGTAAAAATTACTTTCCCTTGAGAAAGGCATGAAGCCATCTCTCCCTGGCTATGTTTGAAATAATAAAGTAGACAATACTTTCAAGTGTGGGTAAGACAACTAATTTGTGAGAAAGAAGACTTTGAAATCACGCCACTTCAATTCTGTTTATATCGGTATCACTTTCAGGGGGTATCCATTGTTTCACTTCCAGGGATATCTCACTTTTTTTATTTGACCTTTCCAAAGTGTCAAATAAATTTATTTCAAAGTCAGAACATTTATTTATAGTTAAATGAATTAATATTGTCAGGCTTGTAGGTTTATTTTGGATATCTATTGATTTCAGTGTGGATGTTGGATGCAAGAGTTTTTATCTTTTTCAAGTTTTGATGTTCTGCCAGTCATCATTTTGGCTTGTGAATCACAAGAATATTACCATTTGTGGCATCTCTTCAATATCATATATTAATAAGATGATGTAAAAATACTGAATATCGCTAAATTTAAAAATTTCTTTTTACAATCTTCAGAAGCAACTCTGTCATCATTATCTATATATATAAAAGGAAAAATGTGTGTATGTATGTATGTTCGCTATTTGTGTATATCTGCAAAAGGGGTTTTTCTAAGGCCTTCTCAGGGGGGGGGTCGCTCCTTCTTAAAACATTTTATATTACGTCTAAATGATAATATCTACGACTTAACAAGGGTCGCGTGTGTATTTAACTTTTACCAGGTCGCCGCGTCTTCGAAAAGCGAATGATGGGGTGGCTGACTTGCAGCGCAAAACTAGGTCAAATATCACGCCACTTCCTCACACCTGTATATTTCAGTTTATAAACCTTAACTGAACACGCTTATCAATTCCTCCTCTTCTGTTTTTTTTTCTTTTACACCCCCAAACGCTTGGCCAACGTTTTTTTTTTTTAACACGCACACCTTCAAACACCCGGGCAATGCCGGGTACCCCCCAACTAGTCTATATATATATATATATATATATATATATATAAAAGAAAAAATGTGTGTGTGTACACTTTTTATGTATGTCCGGCAAAGGCTTTGGGGGGGGGCGCTCGGTCGGGTCACTCTTTCTTAAAACTTTTTATATACTGCCTAAATCTACGAGTTACGAATGAAGGTCGCTTCTATCTTTAATTTGGTCGACTTTTACACACTATTTTTGAGATTTTTTTTGATCACTGCATCTTCGTTTCGCTTTTCAGTATAAAAAAACGAAACTGAATCCACACCATCAGTTTCCTGCCACTCGTGACAGGAGCTTCCACAAAGCAAATCGGCTTTGATCAATGCGGTAAAAACCGAGATGTCACATTTTTTCCCCTTTCTTTTCCATCTTTGCGTCAAGGCTTCGGGTTCGAGCCTACCTTCCTACCAAAACTTTTTTATTTTTTTATTTTACACCTCCAAACACCCAGCCAACGGTTTTTTTTTGGCCAACTATTCCTCTGGACTTCGTCAAGTGGTAACCACGACGGATAGGAACTCTGAATCTCCTGACTGCATTCATTGCAATTACTGCCTTCTGTAGTTGCCGTCGTCTCGCCACGTTTTGGCCAAGTAAGCCTCTGGCCGGCTTTGGGTAGGATTGAAACCACTATCCTCAGACAATTCTCATCTGGAACTGTAGAGATTCAACGTTTCTATTAACTGCGCCACGGGCCCCGAAGGTAGATCATGGTTGAATTTTTTTGATCTTATAAATTCGTTGAGGGAGGGGTTGCTTTTTTTGCTGATATTTTTAAAAGTCATCCCCTTTTTCAGTTAACTAGCCACATTTTTTTTTTCACATTCTTTTCCTCCTTTGTAGTACAGGTTCAAGCCTGCTTGCCTGCCTACCTACTACCACTTTGTTTTGCTCAGCACACACCTCCAAATATCCGGGCAATACCGGGCACCCAGGCTAATCTATGATATAAAGTAAAGTTGTTCGTATGTTTGTATGTCATGCTAAAACTTGAAATCTAAATCGTATAAGAATGATTCTGGTACTGTTTTAAAGGACAGGGACTTGGACACATAATATGTGAAACCTATTAATTTTTTTACGTTAATGACCACAAAATCTGATCGGGGGTGGGGGTCACGTAAAATCGTCCCTTTCTAAACAATTTCTGCATGTGTGAACCGTTTTCCTCTCAGATACATTAAGTACATAAATTTTCAACCTCAAATGGTCAAATAGGTTAGAGGGTTGTTTCAGAACTAGTAGTTTTGCATTCCTGTTTGCGACCAACTTACAGCGAATGTTTTAAGAACGTTTATTTTGGTAAGCTTTTGCATTTAAACTGGGTTAAAAAAAATTTATTTTCTGATATTATCGTTTTTTGAAAAGTGAGTATGGGACGCTGAAAATGTACTCGCTTATGAATGTTGTTTGTGAAGCGCTGAACATAACCTTTTTATTTTTTTTATTATGCATAAAACTTTATTTTAATTTAACAGGGCCGATAGCCATTAGTTACATGATCCCGTGTAATGAATGAATGCATGAATGTAGGATTGACATGAAATTGTTAAAGTTAAACTAAAATGACCGAAAAATGGGCTGAAATGACTTAAATAAATAAAAAGTAAATGACTTAGAATGACTTTAATGAACTTAAAGATGAATTGAATGACCTTAAGAATGACTTGAATGCTTAAAAAATAACTGGAATCCTTCAAAAACAACTTGAATGATCTGGAGAATGACTTGAATGGCTTTGAGACTGACTGGTTGTAAAGTGGGTGATCATTTTATATTAAATTAATACAGAAAAGTGATCCCCCACTTTATATCACAAAGTTACAAACATAAGAACAGCATGTAGTAAGGCCAGGTACTACACTTTGATCTTGGCCAAAAGGCCAAGAAAAGGGTCTTTATTTGCTCCCCCACTGATCAAATTAGGCACAAGGCCTATTTTTAATGTGAAGAATGAAGGGGAAATGGGGACCAACTCCCCGGGGAGTAGGGGAGCTGGATAGTGACAATTGGTATGAAGGGTTGCCCCTACATTGACCAAGGTCTTATATGTGGGATTGTCCCCACATATGGTCTTTGCTTGCAGTATCTACCGGAGAAGATACTACACTTTGATCTTGGCCTTTTGGCCAAGAAAAGCTTAAAAAGCTAAGAACAGCATCTATTAAGAACAGACCTTTGATCTTAACCAAAAAGGCCAAGCACAAAAGTATTACGGACAGACCGACTGACCAACCGACCGACGGACTGACTTATAGAGTCGCTTGCACGCGACTAAAAATACTATTCAAAAATTAGCACAGTGCAATAAGTCCATACACAACAAAGAAATAATTGATATTAAACCTTTTTAATGATTTTATGAATATTTGTTGAAAATGAATTTAGGACGCTGAAAATGTACACAATTTAAAAAAATTTTTTTTATTTTAAATGTATTCAAAAGCAACTACATTTCTTATATGGCCTGGGTAATGCTGGTTACCCCAGCTAGTTGATAATAAAACATTTTTTCATTGATCTATTTATGCATAAGTAGTTGAAGTTCTCACTTACACAAGGTTTATTAAATGTGTTTTTGTAAGTCAACTGCTTTTAAAAAATATTTTTAATTCAAATTCTAAAAAAATGCTCCACCTGATTGTGGTCTGCTGCAACCAATGCATTCTTTCGTAAAAAGTCACAAATTTGAGACTTTTGATGATATTGAAGAAGCTTGTCAATAATCTTTTGATCCCGAACCCAACAATTGCTGATTTGGTAAGATTCAAATGCTTGTAAATCGTCAGCAGAAGATTGCAAGTGTAGAGCTTTTCTTGTATTAGACCCCCCCCCCAAAAAAAAAATTAATCCGGTCATGATCAGCAGAAGCATAGTATCTTCTTGTATCAAGATAGAAAGTTATCACTGAAGAATTTCAAGAGATTCAGTATATTTTATAAAACAAATCTTGGTATTTGATTGGCTCATTCATATTACACATGGTTAGAAATATAATTGTCCGAACCTTTATGATCAAATCCTTTTCAATAATACAACAGAAAATGGTTTTTATTTTGAAAAATGTTTTTTTATATAAATTTTTTACATCATGAATCATTAATTTTTTAAAGTTTTTTTTTTTTTTTTTTTTCTTAATCAAATTCATTTTATTCTTTTATTTTGGCTAAACATGAATCAATATGGTTCGATCAATTCTTTTAACACGTGACGTTATTGGGCACATTTATTTCAGCAATCTGTTATTTTTTCTTTCTTTTTTCTTGTCATGTGTGTGTTTCACAATTCTCTTCGATTTGACAACACAAGGAGGTAAGCCGACCAGATCACTGTAGTTCTAGTTTAGACCAACCTTCCTATGTTTTTATCCGAAAACAGGAAAAATCAAATCCACATAGTGATCCTAAGTATCACTCACTATCTTTCTTTTTCTCTCGCACACACAATAAGTGTCTATATTGGCATCGCAAAGGCAAATGTTGGATCTGTACAATTTGTGTCCTCAAAAATCCAACCACAAACTCCAAGTCTGAGGTTGTTATATGTCACCTTGGACTTAGGGTTAATGGTAGGGTTATTTAAAGAATTTTTTTCTTTTCACAATTGGACATTCGGTTTGTGTTATTCAGTTTCGCCTGGTAAATATAGACGCTTAACACTCACATGTGCAATCATTTGATTTTTTTTATTATTCTTTACGTTGTCCTTTTTATGATTTTCTCATGAGTCGTTCCAAAAGTAAAGCCTCCTATTTTTAAAATTTTTTTTACTTGGGAGTCACCACTTATAAAGGGCCAAAGGCCACTCGAGGATAAGGGTTAATTGGTGTAAATTGGGTAGAATTTGATTATGGGGCCAGCTCAACAAGAACTTGTTTACATTGGATTTGAAGGCCACCATTCAACTGGGAATCAGACCAGCAAAGTGTTCCAAAGGCGGGAAGTTCTGAGAAAGAAGCTTTGTTTATGGAATCTGCTTCTAGGTGTCGGCACAGGTAGAGCGTGGGGGAAACAAAGATGGGAGTGGTACCATTAAAATGAGCGACCTTTTGTGCTCCAGAATTAATTTTTCTACATAGTCACCACCATTCTTAATGCACTTTTACCAAGAATTCAATAACTCTTCTCTGTTTCTGATGCACATCCATGACAGGGGTTGCTTTCATAGTCTTACAATGTCAATATCTGCAACAGAGAGATGAAACTTTCAGGTCATAAATGCATGAGTTCAGCCATCATAACAATGCAGTTTGCAATCCCCTTTGATCCATTTTGGTGGAATAAAAGAATAGAAGGCATTACTTTTGGTACATCCCTCGTAGTCTTCAGTTCTCTTTCGATTCATTATAATAAAGAACTGTTCACTTCTCCAAACATTTTATCATTTATTAGCATTTTTAGTTATAATTTTTAACATATTTTCTGCCAAATCAGGGTGTCTGAACATACTGACTAAAAAAAAAAAAAAAAATGCAGCAAACATTGATAGTTTTTTCTTCCCCTTTTCTTTTCCTTCCCCTTTTCAAAACTCAATCATGTTCTGCAAAGTAAAAAACAAGAACAATCTTCCTCTCCAAAACAAACAAACCGAACACCATGAATAAATATTTGAAGATATGAAGAACTTGAAGTGAAAACTTAAAAAAAAAATTACTAGATTAGGCATTATATATTCAGAAAGGATTGATTTACCGCCCCCCCCCCCAAAAAAAACAAAAAAAAACAAACAAACAATATATATATACTAGCAATCATTTTTTGCTATATATATATATATATATATATATATATATATATATATTATAAAAACAATGTTAAAACTTCTAAAAAAAAAATCGTGAAAACAAACAAACAAAAAAAAAAATTAAAAAAACAAACGTGATGTAATACGAACGGTTCGGTAGTGCCCAGATGTTTGAAAAGCAAAAAAATGTTTGAGGGGGTGTAGGCTCGAACTTGAATCCTTGAGGCGAAAGCGAAAAAAACAAAGCAAAAAAAAAACATGATGACTTAATAAAAAAGTGAATTAGGTCAGACATCAATCCCGGTCAAGTTTGTTTAAGTTTAGTTTCCCCAAGATGTTGGGCTGAAAACCAGCTCCTGATAAAAAAAAAAACAAATGGGGTGTCCAAATGAAAGCAATTGTCTGATATAAGGTTTCCACTACATTGATCAAAAGCTGATTGCTTTCTGGACGTTCCGGCGCGAAAGCCGAGAACACGCATCGTTTGAATTTAGTTTCACTTTATTTATACTAAAAAGCCGAACAAACAGGCGACACAGCAAAATAGCGCAAATCTTATGTAAATAAATCTAGACACGACGCGCGTTTACAAATCCTAGATATTATGATTTAGACGGTATATAAAAAGTTATAAGACATAGTAACGAGAAGCCTGGCGAAAAAAGCCTTTGCCGGACATACATAAAATGTGCACATTTTGCCTTTTATATATATATATATATATATATATATATATATATATATATATATATAATAGATAATAATTTAATATAGGGGAGTGACCAAATGAAAGCAATTGTCTGATATGACAGTTTTCACCGACATTGACCAAACATTCATTGCTTTCTGGATGCTGTTCCCAGGCCAAGGACTGCTCCTTAGTTTCATATCAGTTTCGCTTTTATACGAAAAAGCCAAATCAGCACAAAGGGGGGGGCCAAAATAGCAAAAATTGTGTAAAAGTCACTATAAATAAATCTAGACGCGACGCGCATGTGAAAATTCTAGATATTATTATCTAGGAGGTATATAAACACTTCCAAGCGATAGTAACCCCCCCCCCCCACGAAGAAGCCCGTTGAAAAAAAGCCTTTGTTGGACATACAAAAACTCTTGTGCGCATTTTGCCTTTTATATATATATATATATATATATATATATATATATATATATATATATATATATATATAAAGCGAAAATGTATGTATGTGTGTTCGCTTTTTGTGTATGTCTACAAAAGGCTTTTTTCGCAGTGATTCTCGGTTGGCTTGCTCCTTCTTAAAACTTTTTATATGCTGTCTAAATAATAATATCTACGACTAAGGAACTCGGGTCGCAACTATCTTTAATTTACCCGATTTTTACAAGCTATTTTTGAGATATTTTTTGATTGCCGCATAGCCAGGAAAACAGAAACTGGCGTCCAGCGCAAAACTAGGTCAAACATCACGCGACTTAGCGTTCTCGTACCTGTTAGTTTCACTTTATAAACGTCAACTTAACACACTTATCTATTCCCTTGGTCGAGGTTTTTTTTTTTTCCATTTCCTTTCCACCTCCGCGTCAAAGGTTCGGGGGTTCAAGCCTACCTTTCTACTTTTTTTTCCTCTTTTACACCTCCAAACACCCAGCCAATGTTTTTTAAACAGGTTTGTTTTGATCTACCCCCCCCCCCCAAACACTCCCCCCCCCACACACACCTCCAAAACACACAAGCAACGCCGGGTACTCCCCGCTAGTCTAATATATAAAAGGCAAAATCGGTGCGAGTGTTTGTGTATGTCCACGATAGGTTTTTTGCGTGAGGGTTGTCGCGTTGGTTAGATTCTGGGAGAAGTTTTCTTATACTTCCTAGATCGTAATATCTCAGAGTCGCAAACGGACATCGTCTCTATCTTTCTTTTGATCGAGTTTAAAAAAATTCCTGTCTTGTCAGCTGTTTGTCTTTTTCGTATAAATAAAACGAAATTATTCAAATGCAAAGCCAACTCTCGCCCTTCGCCCAGGTAGTATATGCCTGTAATTGGTCCTTGGTCAATGTAGGGGAAACCATTCATACTGAGACAATTACTATTTATCTGGATTCTGCCAGAATGGTTTAAAAGCAACACCATTTCTGCAAAGTCATCTTTTTGATTGACTACGTTAAATTTGAACATTTTACACTTCCGGTCGCATCATGGAATAACGGTAAGATGTCAGATTTTCTTTCACTTTCTTTTCCGCCTTCGCGTCACGGGTTCTAGCCTGCCTGCTACAATTTTTTTTTTTTTTTTTTTTTTTTTTTACACCTCCAAACACCTGGGCAACGCCAGGCACCCAGACTAGTGTAATATATAATAATCAATAGATGATTGATTCTATAATAATACATGTGCAATCTGCATAAATTAAAAATGTTATGTTTAAGCATATTGTATGACAGGACAATGCTGGGCATTTAGCTAGTGTAGGTGTGTGTGTGTGTGTGTGTGTGTACATTTAGCAAAAATGGTAATTAGTAAAAACCTTTATTGCTCAATCCTATTGCAGAGCAAATATATTTTTATTACCATTTTATCTGCTTAGTTACACATGTTTCGGTTACCAAATCGTATCAGTGATCCAATAACTTCATCAGATTTTACAGAAACCTTTCTGTAAGAAACTGTGTTACTTAGCAGATAAAACGGCAATAAACACACATACACACACAGACACAGACAGACACACACACACACACACACACACACACACACACACGCGCGAAATCCAGATAGTCTTTTAAATTTTCTGAAAATCTGTTCTAGCATTACAAAGGCATAGTGAAACATAGTTGCTTGTTAATAAATATTTTTTTACATATGTTTAGTTAATGATTTCCACTTGAAGATAATTATGTTGTTGTGTTATTTCCTGCTAACATGTCAAGTGTCTGCAATCTCAATGTGTCGGTTTCTCATTGAAGATTTATGGCTAGAAATGTGCAATAAAGATTAGAAAGAATAATTTGTGCTTTTCCTTATAAGGAGGTGATTTAGGAAAGTGTTTCTCTTCTGACATTGATCATGAAATTAATGCCCCACCATGTTCTGTTTTAATAACACATGTATTTATGATACTGATCCAGAACCTAACCCGACGGCCACACTTACATTTTCTTGTTGTTCATGGTAAGCTGCCGGAAATCCAGCTGGAAAAAGCCAACCAGTCCATAATCAGCTGTTAGCAGACGACAAAATTGTTTTCATTGATAGGAAAAAAAATCACTTACAAGTTGCCTTCAATAAGTTTCCAGACTCTTTGAGTACGGGCACTTTTATTGATAGTTACACACCTGAATCTCTAGTCACCTTTGAAGTAATCTCCTCCGTCTACAATGCACTTGTTGTACCGTTCCAACAATTTCTGGAAAGCCCCATGGAAGTCCTCTTGTGTGGGCGTGTCAGTGACTGTCGTTGCAGCCGCTTTCATTTCCTCAATTGTCTCATAACGACAGCTTCTATGGTTTTCCTTGAGCTTAGAGAATGACCAAAAGTCACAGGGAGCAAGGTCTGGACTATAAGGAGGATGAGGAATTATCTTGATAGCCATCTTGGTCAAATATTTGTAACAAAGATGGAGTTGTGAACTGGTGCATTCACAAAAATCATCCACATCTTCAGTTTCTCACGAATAATAGTGTGTACAGTTTCCACACTGATGTCAAACTGTGCAATTATTGCCTCTATAGACACACGACGATCCTTATCCATGAAATCCTTTATTTGGCCAATCAATTCTGGTGTTCTGACTTCCTTACTCCTCCCACACCTCATTATCCCTCACAGACTCTCTGCCTTCCTTGAATCTCTTATGCCATCAAAAGACTGATGCCTGATTAATGCAAGATGGTCCAAAAGCAGTCTGAAGCATTCCATACATTTCTTCTGGGGGTTTTTTATAAGTTTAAAACAGAATTTTGTTGTATATCGTTCTTTTAAAGTGTCCTCACGTCTAGATTGCATTTTTACATTCACCAGTTATGATATTGAGCTGTGATACGAGCTTTAGTAGGATGTATTCCAATTCCTGCTAGAGCTGTTCATTTGAACCTGAAATCATAAAAATTGATCATAATATATATGGCAATAAAATACTGAATTTTCAAGAGTTTACAACAATTTTAAATGTTTGTACAAAAAAAAGTCTGGAAACTTCTTGAAGGCACCTCATACTACAGTTATGAACAAATACAAGAAATGGTCATGCAATTTTATGAATATCATAGACATACTAGAAAATGAAACGTATTAACTTCGTATCTGATAGTTTTCTGTAAAAAAAAAAATTGTTTTCATTCATAGTGGTTTTCATGGAAATAAAATTTTCAGCGTTATAAAAATATTTTTCTATGAAAAGAAAAAAAAATTTTTTTTTTTTTCTTTAAACATTTACTGAAAAAAATTAATTTAATATACTTTTCTTGAAAAAAAAAAAAAATTCTTTGATAAAAAATCAAACTTAAAATAAGTCTTATCTTCTTGTGTTAAAGTTTTGTTTTCAGTGTTTTGAATTTATTGTCAGGCAGTATTTGTGTCAGCTTTTTCCAACAACCTTTTGCCTGCTTAGTGTAAACTGCCGGAAGATGCTGACATGAGCTTGGGGCAAGTTTTGGATCAATATCTAATTTACATACTAGAACAGCAGGTGTAACATATTTCAATTAAAACTTCTATTTCTCTGCCTCGCTGTCTATCTTATTCTTTTTCATACTGTCCTTAGTTCCCGTCTCACAAACCCTTTTTCATCTGCTCAACTTATTCTTCTCAAAGAATGAGTCAGCATTTTATTTCCAAATTAGTATTTAGTACTACAAGATAAGGCTGTCTGAAGATAGTGAGACGAAATGCACCTTACATTGATGCTTTTTTTTTGTTTTTCTACTTCGTTTTGCAAAACTTAATTATGTTCTGCAAAACCAAAAACAAAAAACGATCAACCTTTTTCTCCCTTTTCCTCAACTTTAAATGTACCAAACATCAATAATGTAACCCTTTTCCCACTCCCATTGCAAAACTCATTCATGTTCTGCAAAATGATGAAATCCACTATAAAACAACTAAACAGAATTAGTATACGATAACATTGAAAAACTGAAATGACGCAACCTCCCAAAACAATGTATAATTTTGAAATTTTTTTAGATATTATTCATCCAAATCAATGTCAGTCAAGAATATACCAACTTCCCTTCCCACCGTGCCCGTCCGGCTTCTTCAGCAATGTGATCAATCTCTTGGTGATTTTACTCGAGATAGAACCCTTATCAAACTAACGGTTGAATATATCTGTCAGAATTAGTACAAGCATGTGCGACAGTCTCAAATGCCATTCTTAGGGGAATCTGTCGAGTCCCAGCGATTTGTTGCAGCCGACCTGCTTCAATGCTGCTAAGACCCCGCACTCTGTAACCCTGACTTTACAACCAACTGCTCTAGCTGCATCAAGGCAAGTCAGCCAAATAGCTGCATCAAGGCAAGTCAGCCAAATAGCTGCATTAAGACGTTGCCAAGCTCTTAGACCAGGAAGTGGTGCAATTGCGTGAAGTGCTTCCTTAGATGCTCCTGAAATAATTTGCAGATTTCCCGAGTCGGTTCCAAAGTACATCTTTTTTTAATGTACTTATCCGAGTCACTTCAAGAAAACTTGCTTACTCTCATATACGTCAGAGTTCATGGCTGCATTGGAAACTTAGTCTTAACTACTTGGCCCTTGTAATACTTGTTAGTCTTGTGTCGTTGGTCTTGCTTAATTAGTTCTATGCATACAGTATCCCCCGCCTCCACTCCAGCCACTATCCGGATTAGTTTCTTGTCTAACTACTTTTTTTGCTTTGGCTTTATCTGGGATGATGAGCACATTTGATGAAGAAGCTTCTTATCTTAGTTTTCAAGTCAACCCATACTTATTCCTGGTAACTCCCACCCCCACTAAACACGCTAGATGTAAGTAGTTGTAGCCCTCCCCCTCCCCTCCTGAAAGTCGTATATCTCTAGTAAGAAAGCATTTAACTTCAAGCTATATAGTACACTTTGGTCTTAATTAAAAGGTCAAGCAAAGTTTTCTTTTGTTTTTTTATTTAGATTTTCATTTATATTTCACTTTTTTCGAAACTGTCGTTTTTTTTTTTATTGACTTATCATTTTTAATAGTATTTTGAAAATGAAATTACATTAAATAAGTGTTCCCAAACTTTCAATTTTTTTTAATGGCTAAATGTTTTAAAGCTAGTTTACTGGATTTTCGAATCCAGTTTAAATGCTTCCAAATTCCTTTAAAATTTCGAACTGAATTGGAATTGAAATGAAGGAATGCATTCGTGTTATATACTTGTTTTGAACTTCTTCATCCTTGTTGCTGCCACGTTCAATCCCAGAAACAATACTGATTTATTTATATATATATATATATATATGACAAAAGTCTATATTTCAAGATGATTTTGTCATTTATTTGTTGTATGCTCTGTAATTACACCGCACTTCACAAATTAAAGGATTGGTATAAAAAAAAACCCAACATATTTCCACAAATAAAATTTGCTTTTGTATAAGCTGTATTGCCTGGAGAGGTCTCTAGTTACTGGTAACTGACCGAAACATACTCATGACTGTATAGCAACATAAACTGCTTATGTAAAAACAAATAAAGAGTGTGTGTGTGTGTATATATATATATATATATATATATATATATATATATATATATATATAAACATAGCATGAGACCAATTTATCCCATGATTCAATTTGAAATTCTCTAGAAGTTAATGAGAAGACCCTTAAGACCAGATAGAATAGAAAAATAGACATAGTTGCAGCATCTGGGATGAAGAAAAGTCGGAAAGATGTACATTTTGTGAATAAATGGCAATGCCGCATCTCAGAAATATATACGTAAAAAATTTTTTTTTAAAAACAACGCACTAAATTTTCAATCTTCATGAATATATCCCCCTAAAAATGGAAATATGTTGCTGTAAGTACTTGAATATTTGAGTATTCTATCCTTATTTCAAGTTATTAAATCTTTGTTGGATTTAAGAATTTTGATTCTTGTCCAGAATTATTATTTAAAAAACAAATAAAAGAACTCTGTAGTGTATGTAGCCATGATGAAAAAATAAATCATTAAAAAAAATCATGCAATTTGATCAAGTAGTTTTATTTTTATAAAGAAAATAATTTTTAAACCATTAATGGGAATCCATAGGCATTACAACATAAATCTCTCAAAAATTGAATTATTGTTGAGTTATCTCTTCGTTTTTTGTTTGCAAAATGGTAAGCAAGGCAGCTACTCCTTAGTTACTCATAAAATTTGATTTTCTTATATTCTATAAAAGTGAGAATGTGTGTGTGAGGACACTTCTCCACTTATATACTCAATGAATTTTTGATCTACAGACTTTAAATTTGGTATATAGGGTAATCAGACACGTAGAAAACTTTAATAGATTTTTATGTGGAAAGAAGGGTTGCTAAGGTGTCAAAATTTATAAATTGGTAGGTGAGGATCATTGAATTTTTATCTGTTTAACTGTTTTACAAACGCGTGAATCGTTCACATGACAGATTCCTTATGTTAAGAATAAATAGGTTTGAAAACACTTCTTAAAGATTATGTCAAGCTGGTCTAATGGTTATGATACTTGACTTTGGTTTTGATCTCGGCTCGAGTATTTTTTATTTTTTTGACTGACAAAAAGTGAGCTGTTTAGAAAAAAACATACATGCATACACATGTCTCTGTTAATGTATAAATTAAAATTATAATATTTATGTATATTTTCCGACTGGGCAATGCTGGGTCGGCTGCTAGTTTAAAAATCAAACTACTTCATCAATTTACATTTTTTTTTTTAAATGATATTTTCATTTCATCTACAGATTTTTCTTTATTTTTGTTAACATAGGGGAATCCTGGACAAAAAAATTGAAATTTTTATTTTCAATTATATTGCGTGATGATGAATGGTTATCAACTTGAATGCATTTCATGCTTCTTTTTTTTTTTTTTTATGTTTCCTTTTTTTATGTTTCTTTTTTTTCATGTTTCTTTTTTCATTTTTTTTTTTCATGTTTCTTTTTTACTCACTCGTGTTTCTTTTTTACTCGTGTTTCTTTTTTACTCGTGTTTCTTTTTTACTGGCTTTTCTTTTTTCTCGTGTTTCTTTTTTTCTCATGGTTTTTTTTCTGTGTTTCTTTTTTTTCGTGTTTCTTCTTTTTTTCATATTTCTGTTTTTTTTTCATGTTTCTATTTTTTTTTTTATTTCGTGTTTCTTATTTTTGTTCTTGTTTTTCTCTTGTAGGAAGATACAATGGCATTAAAAGACTTTTTAGAAGAAGCATCAATCATGAAGGAAATGAAGCATCCAAATTTGGTCCAGTTATTAGGTAAGTTATGCGCATAATGTTTCGCCTCAAATCAACACATTATTAGGTAAGTTATGCGCAATAATATTTCGCCTCAAATCAACACATTATTAGGTAAGTTATGCGCAATAATATTTCGCCTCAAATCAACACATTATTAGGTAAGTTATGCGCAATAATATTTCGCCTCAAATCAACACATTATTAGGTAAGTTATGCGCAATAATATTTCGCCTCAAATCAACACATTATTAGGTAAGTTATGCGCAATAATATTTCGCCTCAAATCAACACATTATTAGGTAAGTTATGCGCAATAATATTTCGCCTCAAATCAACACATTATTAGGTAAGTTATGCGCAATAATATTTCGCCTCAAATCAACACATTATTAGGTAAGTTATGCGCAATAATATTTCGCCTCAAATCAACACATTATTAGGTAAGTTATGCGCAATAATATTTCGCCTCAAATCAACACATTATTAGGTAAGTTATGCGCAATAATATTTCGCCTCAAATCAACACATTATTAGGTAAGTTATGCGCAATAATATTTCGCCTCAAATCAACACATTATTAGGTAAGTTATGCGCAATAATATTTCGCCTCAAATCAACACATTTAGCCACTTGATGCAAGCAACTGACAAGAATAAAAGCTGATTATGGCAAAGATAAGAGATACCTGTTGACCTCAGTCTTGAAAAGACCAAGGCTGTAGTTAGAAGGAAAACAGTGAGCAGAAAGAGTGTTCCACAACCTTGTGATCCTTGGAAAGAAGCTACTGGAATATGAAGCTGTATTACAATGAGGTATTAAAACAGTGAATTGATGGAAGATCTCCACACCAATGAGTCAAATGAGCTGGAACAAATGAAGCAAGAATTAGACAATTCTGAGAAACACATGAATACAGACTTGTTAGTCAAAGCCTGTTTTTTTTTTGGGAGGGGGGGGTCTGGTCTGCATGGTGTAATCTGTGAGTGAGTGTTAGTTCGTATAATTTTTTTGGATCACACTATCCGGACCAGAAAAAAAGAGAAAAAAAAAATAAAAGCAAGCTTTCATTAATAGGGATGTAGTCATCGAAATATCTGAAATGAACAATAAATTCGTTTATTAAAAAAAAAAAAAGTGCTGTGTTCTAGCCTCCTAAACACATATGTAATTCTTAAATTTATATAGTAGTTTTATTTTTAAATAAAAACTTTTATGGGAAAGAGAGACTTCCTTGTTAATCATTTTTTTTTTATCTAAAAAAAAAAATACAAAAAAGAAACAAGGGAGATAACTCAACAATAATTCATACTTGGTTTTAATGCCTACGAATTCCCATTAATCGCTTTAAAAATTATTTTCTTTATAAAAATAGAATTACTCGATCAGTTTATGATTTAAAAAAAAATATTTCCATTTCATCATGGGCGATGTGTATGCTATCGATTGTTTTTTATTTTTGTTTTTTGATATAGGGAAATTCTGGGGAAGATATTTTTTACTACTATTACTTAATTAGTATTAAGTTACAGATAGGAATGTGACTTTTACTAAAAATAATGACAAAATTTTTTTTTTTTTTTAAATATAGCTTAAAAATATAGTTTTTTTTACTAGTGATAAAAAGAAAATATCATATTCCAAAAAATCATATGTTGATCAAGTAGTTTTATTTTTAAATAAGAAATTTTGAGTATCAGATGAGTGACTCTTTGGACGGAGGGGGGGGGCTCTCAAAAACAAGGGAGACAACTGAACTAATTAATACATACTAGATTTATGTTGTAATCTGCACAAATTCCCAATTATCGTTTGAAAATGATTTTCTTTATAAAAATATAATTACTTGATCAATTTGATCTTTTTAAAAATATTTTTGTTTCGTCATATAGATTGTTTTTTTTTGGCGGGGGGGGGGGAATTCTAGACAAGAACCAATATTACTACTACTATTACTCTAAGTTACAGACAAAAATAACTTTACTAAACATTATGGCATAAATTTTTTTATAATTTTTTTTTTCATTAAAATATAACTTAAAAATGATTTGAAAAAAAAAAAATTGATTAAAAATTTTTTTTTTTTTTAATTATAAATTTTCTTTTCTTTCTTTACAAAACAAAAATAAGACAAAAAAAAAAAAAAATGAAAACTATAAATTTTCCAGTATCAAAATTCACTGAATCTTGGAATTCATTTCCTTTTCTATGACTCATTTCAGTGAAGGATCATCTTTCTTTCAATGCTTACTCTTCTCATTTAAAAAAAAAAAAAAAAAAAAAAAAAAAAAATTGCACTCTTAGCTATTTTCAACTGGAATATCCAAGAATCATGGTTATTATTTTCTCTTGGAGGATTGTGGTCGGAAAAGGGATTTTTATTTGTACTTATGGATGTTTTTGTTTTCTTATCTGTTACTGAAGACAGTCATGGATAATTCCATCTTAATTTTTCTACTCATTTAATGTTTCCTTTCTTTTTTCGAACTTTTAGCATATTACACAAGCTCATTCTCTGCTTTTCACAGTTCAGTGGGTCACTTGTGTCTGATTTCCACCCAAATTGGTTTTATCCAGTCATATTCGTTGTGTATCATGATTTTATGATTTATAGTGAACTAGCTTGGGTGCCTGCTATTGCCCGGGTGTTTGGAGGTGTGTGTTGAGCAAAAAAAAAAAAAGTGCTAGTAGGCAGGCAGGCTCGAATCCGTGACACAAAGGCAGAAAAGAAAGTGAAAGAAAACCTGACGTCCAACCCCTACTCCATGATGTGACTGGAAGTTCAGAATGTTAAAATTAGGCAAAGTTAATCCAACCGATACAATGACTTGCAAAAATGGCTCGCAAAAAATCGACCCCTCCTTGTAGAAAACTGCCCATTTGAGAGTGAAGCAATTAATGTTTTTGGTCAATTTTTCAATATTTGTTGTCCAGGACATCCAGCTTTAAAATGATACTGATCTCGTGAAAATCTATCACTTCTGTTGAAAGTTTTAGGCAAACATACATACATACATGCAAACATTTAAACAGACAGGTGAGATTTATATCATAGATTATCTTGAACCAAAAAAAGTATCATCAGTGCTACCAAATCACGTTGTCTAAATATACTGGCTTTCTAACCTAAAATGCACCAAACTCAATCATGTTCTGCAAAGTAAAAAACAATTTTTTTTCTACAAAACAACCAAACCAAACACCATGAATAAATATTTGAAAATATAAATAACTTGAAGCAAAAAAGCTTTTACCAAAATGACGGGACTCTGTATCAAATAACCCTGAAACAGTTTGTGGCAATATTTTTTGCATACTAGAAAGGTGTGACCACAAAGATTTGTGCGATTCTACTTATAACAAGATGCCAGGTGATAAGAATGAGCCAATCAAATGCCAAGATTCAGTCTATAAAATTTATGAATCTATTTGAATTCTTCAGTAATAGCTTTCCATCTGGGTACGAAAAGACCACTACTCTTCTGCTGATCATGACTGGATTAATTATTTTAATTATTTACCTGAAAAAGAATGACTGGATTTATGCTGCCATTTTTTTTTTTTTTTTTTTTTTGGGGTAACTACATTTTTCTATTTCAAGAATGGCTCTACCCTAAAAATGGTTGATATGTCATTAAACAAGCAAAAAGGGTTGAAATTATAAATTATTTCTCTGCGGTTGTTCGAGAATAACGTTTTTTTCTCAAAAAGAAAAACAATTTTATTTTTTTTATTTATTTTTTTTTTTGGAGATGTTATTTTTGAAATATCAAAGACATTTACCATCCAGATTATATTAAATAATAAGTCCATATTAATTGATTTATATATGTGAATGATTTTGAAAAATAAATATACAAAGATTTATAAAATCAACAATACCTTCAACATTCCAGTTTTCTACATTGCTAACAGCCTTCTTATGCATTTAACTATTTGTTTACTTTTCCCTTTTATATTAATTATTTTTTAACTTAAATGAATTTATTTTTTTTTGCAGGTGTTTGTACAAGGGAACCTCCATTTTACATAATCACCGAATTCATGACGCACGGTAATTTGCTCGACTATTTGCGTAGTAGCAATAAGGACGATATTGGTCCAACTGTACTTATGTACATGGCCACACAGATTTCATCAGGAATGGCGTACTTGGAAGCAAAAAATTATATCCACAGGTAAATTATGCAATTAAAGACAATTTTTTTTAATAAAAAAAAATTATATCCACACGTAAATTATGCAATTAAAGACAATTTTTTTTAATAAAAAAAAAATATATCCACACGTAAATTATGCAATTAAAGACAATTTTTTTTAATAAAAAAAAAATATATCCACAGGTAAATTATGCAATTAAAGACAATTTTTTTTAATAAAAAAAAATATATATCCACAGGTAAATTATGCAATTAAAGACAATTTTTTTTAATAAAAAAAAATATATCCACAGGTAAATTATGCAATTAAAGACAATTTTTTTTAATAAAAAAAAAATATATCCACAGGTAAATTATGCAATTAAAGACAATTTTTTTTAATAAAAAAAAAATATATCCACAGGTAAATTATGCAATTAAAGACAATTTTTTTTAATAAAAAAAAAATATATCCACAGGTAAATTATGCAATTAAAGACAATTTTTTTTAATAAAAAAAAAATATATCCACAGGTAAATTATGCAATTAAAGACAATTTTTTTTAATAAAAAAAAATATATCCACAGGTAAATTATGCAATTAAAGACAATTTTTTTTAATAAAAAAAAATATATCCACAGGTAAATTATGCAATTAAAGACAATTTTTTTTAATTAAAAAAAAATTATATCCACAGGTAAATTATGTAATTAAAGACAATTTTTTTTAATAAAAAAAAATTACTTAAAAAAAAAAAAAATATTAATCGTTTAAAACATGTACGATAATGAAAACAATTCATCTTCAAGTTATGTAAATGTGTTTACTGTACCAGGTGTTGTAAAACATTTGCAACAAATATAATGTTGGCTGGGAACCAACATGTTGTAGCCTCAGTCGTAAAGCAGACAAAGAATAGAAAATAACTTTAACTCCCTTTTCTGTTGTACAACATTTATTTCCTCATTTTCTTGACTTATTCTGTTTTTGACTTCCTCATTGGTTATTTGGTCTTTCTAAGAGATGCCAAGTCTCCTGAAGCATCTCATTTCCGAAGCCTGAATTCTCTTCTTCAATTCTGCTGTAAAGGTCCACGTTTCACAAACATACAAGAAAACTGAGTGGACAAGGGAACGTATGAGTCTTATCTTTAAGCTGAGCTTGATTGCCTCGTCCTTTCAAATGATGTTCAACTGAGCCAGTGTTGCAGCTGTTATTGCAATTCTGGCTAATCCTTCAAATTTGGATCCCTGATCTGAAACTATTGCTCCAACGTATTTAAAATTCTTCACGGTTTCAAACTTTCTCCGTTGACACTGATGTTAGTTTCGATTCAATTGTCACTATTTATCATCAGTTTTTTCTTGTTTGCACTGATTTCCATGCCGTGAGATATGGAGTATCTCTTTTGCACCATGTGTTGTAAAACATTTGCAACAAATGTTAACGCTGTCTGGGAACCAACACCTTGTAGCCTCAGTCGCAAAGCAGACAAAGGATAGAAAAGAACTTTAACTTTTTTGTTGTACAACAACATTTATTTTCTCATTCTCTTGTTACCGCTGTGACATCTCTCGCGTGATTGTCTTCTCAAGGGTGATCTCGAACATCATCCATACCTCTAACATGATCATCCTTTCTAACGTCCTCCCTCTCTCTCTTTTTTATAGCCTTTTTCTTTGCACACGGCTTAGCATTTGCATCCACACATCTGTGCTAGGTTATACAAATACTCGTTTATCTACAACAACTGTTAACAATTTCCCTTACTCTCTTCACCTGCCCCATGGCGGTTGTCATTGAGGCACTACAGATGACCTATCAACCAGTCCTATCCATCCTTCCCTGTCCGCCGCATGTTTGACCGCCTCACTCAGCTTCAATCTTGTCCATTCTGTGATGTTGTCTTCCCATCTCTTCTTCCGTGTTCCTCTCTTTCTTCTCTCTCCTGACTGTTCTTTGGAGCACTGTCTTAGCAAATCTCTCTTCTCTTGTTAAAGTGGCGAAACCATTTTAATTTGCGCCTCCTGATTGTGGTGCGAAGATTTTCATAAGGACCAAAGTTTAGAATGCTAGTAAAATATTGTTTGAAAAAGAATGAAATTGCTACAATTTAAAATAAAGGAAAGAATAAAACATTCGTTTTGTTTAAAGAATACTCGGTTAACAATAGTTATGGAAGAAGAAAGATAATTTTTTTTTTTTTAAAGTTATTACTCCTAACATTAATCATTTCAGAAGGGAAAGTGATGAGCAGGGCAGGTGCTCAAGTGAAAAAAAGTGTGTCCCAGTGCGGTACAGGCCTTTTTTTTTTTTAATTTTTTTTTTTTTTTACACGGTGGTCACTACTTATCAAGGCCCGGAAGCCACTCAGGGATAAGGGTTATTGCAAGTACAGTACGTTAGTGTGGAGATTTGATGAAGTGTTTACTTAAGGGGACGGTTCATTAGGAATTTGTTAATCTTGGACTTGAAGACATCCAAGTTGTAGTCAGGTGAGAAGCAGGCAGATGGAACAGAGTTCCACAGGCGTGCAGTTCTAAGAAAGAAGCTTTGTTCATGGAATCCACGTTTTGATTTAGGCACAGATAAAGAGTGGGGGAAATACATTTCTCTGAAAAGACCACTTTTAAAATAGGAGTAAAAGGGGCAGGTGCTTGAGCACACACCCCTGAGAAGGAATATTATTTTAAATAGTAAATTATGCGGTTTATGTAGAAAGCATTGTGAAATATCCATGGGTCCCACTAATCTATTATATAAAGTGTAGCTATCTGTGTGTTTGTATGTTCATCTAAAACGTCAAAAACTATTAACCAAAGACCCACAAAGTTTATATCTTCTTGATCGGTGTTGCTCTGGATTTATAAGATCTAAAATTTAGAAAAAAATACTTACATTTGAAAAGAATAACCATAGTAAATAAATTACATTATTTATTTATTTTTTCAAAACATTAAAATTAGAGAAGAATGAGTTGGGCAAAGGTGAAAGAAAAGGATGGAATAATCGGAGATAGGGTAAGAGAGAAAGATGAAGAGAACACTAGAGGGGAAGGGAGGGAGATGGATAGAAGTTTTAATCTAAAGATGGTACACACACTATTAAAGTTTTCTATTTATATTTTTAAGGTCCTGGGCAGAGCCAGGTATCCCTGCCAATATATAATAAGTGAATATGAGTACAAGATAAGCTAAGCTAAATGTCAACTTTTTCAAATATAGAGCTATTAAATGATTCTATAGACAGATTTTTTTTTTTTTTTTAGGATAAGGGTTAATGAGTGTACGGTAGCCATTAAGACAATAGCGTAGTAATCGTTAGTGGTGGGAATTTAAGGGACAGCTCAGCAAGAACGTGTTTACATTGGAATTGACGACAACCATATTGTAGTCAGCTGGAAAGCAGGCCAGCAGAACAGAGTTCCACATGCGGACAGTTCTAGGGAAGAAGCTTTGTTCATGCAATCCACATTTGAATTTAGGCACATGAAGTGGGGGAAATTATTGATAGCGGTTGTAGCTAGACGAGTGTATATTGTGAAAGTTTGACAAGGGAGGACCATAGATTCGAACTCGGATGATCATTTGCCATAAAAAAATGATAGACTAGAGACAGGTTTACAATGCTTCTATGGGAAGAGAAAAGGACATCACCTATCAGGTTTCCAAGTCGGTTTTGAACTCTATCAAGGCAGGATAGAATGTTCTGAGCCATTCCTACCCAAATGTTGCAACAGTACTCCATCCTAGGACGTACTTGGCTCTTATACAGGAAGAAGATTGCATCATCATTGAAATATCTACTGGAGCAGTAGAATGATCCAACTATTTTTCTGGCGACCTTGGCAACGGATTTGATGTATGTGCTCCATTTCAGATCAGGAATGAAGGTCAGCCCCAGAAGCTTGTATTTGTAATATACTTAAGTTACAATTATTAATCAGTTTTCTTTATTCACTTTTGTGTCTATATTATTGATATAGATTGATATTGATATATATATATGTTTATATTATTGATATATATTGATATTGATATATATATATGTCTATATTATTGATATATATTGATATTGATATATATATGTCTATATTATTGATATATATTGATATATATACACATGTCTATATTATTGATATATATATATATGTCTATATTATTGATATATATTGATATATATATATATGTCTATATTATTGATATATATATATGTCTATATTACTGATATATATTGATATTGATATATATATATGTCTATATTATTGATATATATTGATATTGATATATATATGTCTATATTATTGATATATATTGATATATATACATATGTCTATATTATTGATATATATACATATGTCTATATTATTGATATATATACATATGTCTATATTATTGATATATATATATGTCTATATTATTGATATATATTGATATTGATATATATATGTCTATATTATTGATATATATTGATATTGATATATATATGTCTATATTATTGATATATATGGATATTGATATATATATGTCTATATTATTGATATATATTGATATTGATATATATATGTCTATATTATTGATATATATTGATATATATACATATGTCTATATTATTGATATATATATATGTCTATATTATTGATATATATTGATATATATATATATGTCTATATTATTGATATATATATATGTCTATATTATTGATATATATTGATATTGATATATATATATGTCTATATTATTGATATTGATATATATATGTCTATATTATTGATATATATTGATATTGATATATATATGTCTATATTATTGATATATATTGATATTGATATATATATGTCTATATTATTGATATATATTGATATTGATATATATATATGTCTATATTATTGATATATATTGATATTGATATATATATGTCTATATTATTGATATATATTGATATATATATGTCTATATTATTGATATATATTGATATATATATGTCTATATTATTGATATATATTGATATATATACATATGTCTATATTATTGATATATATATATGTCTATATTATTGATATATATTGATATATATATATGTCTATATTATTGATATATATTGATATATATATATGTCTATATTATTGATATATATATATATATATGTCTATATTATTGATATATATTGATATATATATATATATGTCTATATTATTGATATATATTGATATATATATATATATATATGTCTATATTATTGATATATATTGATATATATATATATGTCTATATTATTGATATATATTGATATATATATATATGTCTATATTATTGATATATATTGATATATATATATATATGTCTATATTATTGATATATATATATATGTCTATATTATTGATATATATTGATATATATATGTCTATATTATTGATATATATTGATATATATATGTCTATATTATTGATATATATTGATATATATATATGTCTATATTATTGATATATATTGATATATATATATGCCTATATTATTGATATATATTGATATATATATGTCTATATTATTGATATATATTGATATATATATGTCTATATTATTGATATATATTGATATATATATATGTCTATATTATTGATATATATTGATATATATATATATGTCTATATTATTGATATATATTGATATATATATATGTCTATATTATTGATATATATGTCTATATTATTGATATATATTGATATATATGTCTATATTATTGATATATGTATATGTCTATATTATTGATATATATGTCTATATTATTGATATATATTGATATTGATATGTCTATATTATTGATATATATATTGATATTGATATGTCTATATTATTGATATATATTGATATGTCTATATTATTGATATATATTGATATGTCTATATTATTGATATATATTGATATTGATGTCTATATTATCGATATATATTGATATTGATATGTCTATATTATTGATATATATATTGATATATATATGTCTATATTATTGATATATATTGATATATATATGTCTATATTATTGATATATATTGATATATATATGTCTATATTATTGATATATATTGATATATATATGTCTATATTATTGATATATATTGATATATATGTGTCTATATTATTGATATATATTGATATATATATGTCTATATTATTGATATATTGATATATATATGTCTATATTATTGATATATATTGATATATATATGTCTATATTATTGATATATATTGATATATATATGTCTATATTATTGATATATATTGATATATATATGTCTATATTATTGATATATATTGATATATATATATGTCTATATTATTGATATATATTGATATATATATATATATGTCTATATTATTGATATATAATGATATATTTATGTCTATATTATTGATATATAATGATATATTTATGTCTATATTATTGATATATATTGATATATATATGTCTATATTATTGATATATAATGATATATATATGTCTATATTATTGATATATATTGATATATATATGTCTATATTATTGATATGTATTGATATATATATGTCTATATTATTGATATGTATTGATATATATATGTCTATATTATTGATATGTATTGATATATATATGTCTATATTATTGATATGTATTGATATATATATATGTCTATATTATTGATATGTATTGATATATATATATGTCTATATTATTGATATGTATTGATATATATATATGTCTATATTATTGATATGTATTGATATATATATATGTCTATATTATTGATATATATTAATATTGATATATATGTCTATATTATTGATATATATTAATATTGATATATATGTCTATATTATTGATATATATTAATATTGATATATATATTTCAATATTATTGATATATATTAATATTGATATATATATTTCAATATTATTGATATATATTAATATTGATATATATATATGTCTATATTATTGATATATATTAATATTGATATATATATATATGTCTATATTATTGAGATATATTAATATTGATATATATATATATGTCTATATTATTGATATATATTAATATTGATATATATATGTCTATATTATTGATATATATTAATATCGATATATATATATATATGTCTATATTATTGATATATATTAATATTGATATATATATATGTCTATATTATTGATATATATTAATATTGATATATATATATGTCTATATTATTGATATATATTAATATTGATATATATATATGTCTATATTATTGATATATATTAATATTGATATATATATATATGTCTATATTAATGATATATATTAATATTGATATATATATATATGTCTATATTAATGATATATATTAATATTGATATATATATATATGTCTATATTAATGATATATATTAATATTGATATATATATATGTCTATATTATTGATATATATGAATATTGATATATATATATATATATATATGTCTATATTATTGATATATATGAATATTGATATATATGTCTATATTATTGATATATATATATATATATATATATATATATATATATATTATTGATATATACGGCATAATCATGTTGACACACTGGTTCTTGTTAGATCACTGAAGTTAAGCAATGTTGATCCTGGTCAGTACCAGATGGGTGACCATTTGGAAATACCAGGTGCTGTATGCAGGAGGACGTCACCCTGCAAGAATTGCAAAAAACTAACATTATCATCTCCCCAGACCAAGGTATACATACGGCTGGAGACCATTGGTGGAGTTGATATTCCCAAGAAATTTTCTCCTTCGGAGGAATCTGGTTCATCTACTTAGGGTGAATGCCACTTGCATTGCACACACTCGAATCCTTGCTATTTCTGAGCTTGTTGGTTTTCATGCCTTAATAGTGATTTTACATCTCTTAATTCACTGTAAATGTATTGTGTTCATGAACGCATTAATAAAATTCAGCTCCCCAAAAATGGAAACTGTGAAATTAAACAAAAATAAAAATTACCTCTATCTAGAAGGATTTCTTTCAGTGGGTAAATTTAAAAAAGATATGGTGTGGTATCAGAACAGATACCCGTGACAGTGTTGTCATTTGGTATCCTTAATGTGTGTGTGTGTGTGTATATATATTTCCTATGAGATAAATACAAACATGCCTTGCCTACACAATATGAGATAAATGCAAACATGACGAACAAGCCATTACCAATTTTTAGGGGAAGAGAGAAAACAAATAGCAGTAAAACCCCACCCCTAACCTATGTTGTCTGAAATGAAGACAGAAAGAAATTTTGATGATGACAGGTTTTTTTTTTCTTTCTATACCAGTGTGAGGCATGTTTTTACATACGTTTTGTATTGGAATGCATCTGATAAGTATCGAAAATTGATAATCAAAAAAATCCAGTTACAGAAGGAAGTTCAATTTTGACCAAAGTTAGCACTTTTATACAGCTTAACATCACAAGTGCATTTGAGGAGTTTTACCATCACACAAGCAGAAAGCCTAGCATATAAAATCAACTGTAGAATTTTTAATATGACTTGAATGTGTTTGAAATGAATGTTTCTTTTTAGAGCACCCTTGGTCCATGATACTTGACGTTTGAATCCAGACGAGGTTGTCCCTGTACTTTGCAGGTTAGAGTGCTCAGCCTCGGGGACACTGAGCCTTCAATTG
>NC_136494.1:3695779-3780779 GCF_053919585.1 Euprymna scolopes | reverse complement strand
TTATCTCTCCCCTCTCTCTCTTTATTTTTCCCCCTCTCTCTTTATTTCTCCCCCTCTCTCTTTATTTCTCCCCCTCTCTCTTTATCTCTCCCCCTCTCTCTTTATCTCTCCCCCTCTCTCTTTATCTCTCCCCCTCTCTCTCTATCTCTCCCCCTCTCTCTCTATCTCTCCATCTATCCCCCTCTCTCTCTATCTATCCCCCCCCCTCTCTCTCTCTCTCTCTCTCTCTATATATATATATATATATATATATATATATATATATATATATATATATATCTTTATCTCTCCCCTATCTATCTATCTCTATATATATATATATATATATATATATATATATATATATATATATATATATATATATCTCCCTCTTTTCTTCACTCCTTTCTCACTTTTTTTTGCCATGCCTCCTTTCACTTCATTGTTTTTAAATAGGATTTTTTAAAAGTTTGCATTTTTGATTACAAAAAACACAACAAAAACTCCCTTAAAAAATACTTTTAAAATATATCTAATGTGTAGGTCACAAAAGCACGAGAAACACGGAATTTTTTTATAGTCCCTGTTTACTTGTCTCCTCACGAGATCAGTTAAAAAGAAAGTCTGTTTTTAATGTGGGAAAAATTCACTCCACCCCCAACAAAAAAGACTTATCTTGATAAAAATTAAAATTTTTCAGTCTAGAAGGATTTTTACTTCACTGACTGAGAACCAAAAAGATGAAATGTAATGAGAACAGATACTACACTATTTTTTATTGCTTTTCTTTTGTGCTCTCTTATTTGATTTATACAATAATGTGCTAAGGCTATTTGCGTTTGGACCTATCTTATCACTTTTCATACGCATTTAAAAAAAAAAAAATCTTGATTAACAAAAATTTGGAATAAGTTAAAAAGATTTCCACTTTACTCATTCTAAAATAAATTGTGCCAAAATTAAATGTCGTCCCATTAACTAAAAGATTACAATTTTAAATTTAATGAATACATTAAAAAAAAAAATGTGTCATTTTATTGACGTGAATATTGTTTTGTTGACAATTATTTTTACGATAAGAAACATATTTATATTACTTGTTTTGATTGAACTATTGTTCTCGTCTTGAGTGTTACTTGGTGTAGCCTTCGACCTTCGTCAGGCATGTTGGACGGTATCTTGGGGAAAAAAGGAGAAAAGTTACTGGTTCCATCTCGTTTCTTTTCTAAGATAACAACCAACATGCCTGGTGAAGGTCGAAGGCTACACCGACCAAAACGTTTCACAAATAACACTCAAGATGAGAACAATAGTCGGAGCAAAACAAGCAATATAAATAATCAGCTCTCCTCTAAAAAAAATTAAAACTGTAATAATAAAAATATTGTTTTAAAAAGAAATTGATAAAAAATTAAAAAAAAAAAAAAAAAGAGACACATTTTAATTTTAATGAATATTTAGATGTTCTGGTCCTACATTTTTGAGATGAGGATTGATAATTCATAGTTGGGATTTTTCACACTACTGTTCTCATCTTAAATGTTATTAAAGAAGGTCGGAGGTTCAAGATTAATAGCTGTATAATCCGAATATTTAGGTAACAATAACATTTTTTTTTTTACAGAAGAAGAAAAAGGCATTTTTTTCTAACTAGTAGTTTTATATTAGTGACTCTGACGGGCACTATTTCAAAAAGAATGATTTTTAAGAGTAAATTATACAGAATGATGTAGAAAACACTGTGAGAATTTCTCCAGAGTCTTTTCTAATTATTATACTTAAAATTAAGTGTATATTTTATTTTTTTTTATATATATTTGCTTCTATTGTCCTCTGTAATCCAATTTGTATAATTGCTTTTGATTCGCCATGTAAAATTTTTTTAGCGTTGACAATGGCCAAGATTTTGTGACCGTCTTTCAGCAAATAACTATCTTTGTTCCTATTTACAATGCCTCCCCACGGGACAGACTTAGACACCAGGGTCGTTTTTTAATGTGGAGAAAAGGAACAAAAATAAAAATTGTCTCAGTCGTGAAGGATTTCTCCTCCACTGACAGAGAACAAGAAATTGAAGTGCAGCATCTGAAGAACAGATACTACACTGTAATCTTGACCCGAAAAATAACTATCCTTGTTTACGGGAATAAACACATTTAAAACAAATTTTTTTTTCTCTATAACAGAAGAGCAACGATAACCATTAGATTTATTCCTATTATCAACCCTACTACTACTGCATTTTTGGTATTATTACTATAACAACGATGACCATTATTATCATAACTCCAGTTTTATTGTTGCTGCTAATATAGCTACTGCAACTATTACAACCACTGCTATTTTCTTTTTCGTCATTTACATTTTTTGTTGTTGTTGATTTTATTATTTAGACAACAATTCTCAGTGTGTCCCAGACTGTAGATTTATCAGAAATGTTATCCAATTCCGAAGCTCAAATTGATTATTGAGTGGTTAGCCTTATCAATGCAGTCCGAACTACTACTGGTGCTACAGCGACAATATGCTCGCCGCCTAAGTAGCAGTCGGGAAAGGGAGCGGGGATTATCCGAGAAAGCTGCTGCTGCTGCTGAGTTGCCATTCATCTCTGCAACTGCTTGCCTCTCCATTCCCCTCTCCCCCCCTTCCCTCTTTCTCTTTTCTTCACCCTTCCCCATCCTCCTCCTCCCCTCACCGTCATCATCTTCGACGCATCCACTGTTGCAGACTCTTGCTGCTCATCAGTCATCCCATGTTGCTAAGTTCAAACTGTGAGCATCCGTCTTATTATTTGCCTGTGCCCCCCCCCTCTCTTCTTTCCTGAACCAGAAAGAAAAAAAAAAAAGATTACTGGGATGCGCGGGCATCTTCTCCGGAGCTGATAGAAAGGAATTGGATCGCGTTTTGGATTCACGAACGTGTTTTGATTGTTCATGCTATTAAAATGTATCTCTTTATATTGATTTACCCACTAATCCCAATCACTTTTCTCAAATAGAATTTTTTCCATATTGCAGATGCCTCATCGTGCATATTCTTCTCGGTGCACATACGCACACACATGCGTGTGTATGTTTCTCTTCTTTTTTTCTTCCCTGTTTTGGTTGAGCTGAGGATGGGACATCCTACTGGATACCAGACATTGAATTGAAATATGAAACTATGGCACTAACCCTATGCAGGTTGTACTGGCTTCCTCCAAAGGAGAAAGTTTCATGAAATTTACCAGCGGTCCCCAGTCACATGCATGTCCCCGTTAGGGGAGATGACAACGTTAGGTTTTTGCAGTTCTAGTTGGGAGGTGTTGACGTCCTCCTACATACAGCACCTGGTATTCCTGAATTAGTTATCCATCTCATACTAACCAGGCTCAACATTGTTTAACTTCAGTAATCTAGCAAGAACTGGTGTGTCAACGTTATTATGCATTTATTATTCATTTACCATCTCATACATTATGCCTATCATAACCGAGAGATCTTTTTAAGATTCTAATCGTCCCTTTTAATGCAATTGTTTGAATCTCTCTTGCACTTGGTTCACCGGATATATTTGCTTGGTAGGTTTTGAAATTCTAGCAAGAACTGGTGTGTCAACGTTATTATGCTGTATATGCCAGACATTCATTTACCATCTCATACATTTATGCCTATCATAACCGAGAGATCTTTTTAAGATTCTAATCGTCCCTTTTAATGTAATTGTTTGAATCTCTCTTGCACTTGGTTCACCGGATATATTTGCTTGGTAGGTTTTGAAATTCTTTTTTTACGAGTGCAGTTGCTCCTATAATTACTGGAATAGAGATCTTCCTAAGATTCCAGTTTCTTCTCATGTCATACATAAGACGTTGGTATTTTGCTAATGCTTCCTTTTCAACTCTGTTTAGTCCAGCATCATTAGGAATACTGACTTCTACCAGGGTTGCTTATTTCTCCTTCTTGTCCCATATCACTATGTGAGGTTTTATATGGCTCGGTTTTCTAGTTACATAGCTGTATGAATTGAATAATCATGGTGGGTGACTTATTTCTAACTTCTCAATTTCCCAGGACTTGTTGCCGCATTTAATATGAAACGTTTTAAAGATGATCCATTGGAGATATTTCCACACTCCATTGCGTTGTATTGTATGTGTGTACTAGCAAGTTCCTTATCACTGTGCAAAGTGAGGTACTTGAAAAACTTGAAACATTAATTTAAAATAACATTCCATTTCATAAGTTTGCTGTTAAATATGACAAAATCTTTTCCATTTGTTCATGTCGATAAATATTAGCAAGTGTTTTCATATGGGATAACTATTAACATTTTGGTGATTTTTTTTATACAAATTTATTGATCGTTTAAATCCGACCGTAAAGAAAGAAAAAGAAAGAAGTAATCTATTTCCGCTTACACTTACAATTTACAAATAGATCGCAACTTCTTGAAAATTAACTTGGACCATCTAAAGGAAGAAACATGTGAACACAAATGCTAAATATTTGTCTTTGAAATAAAACCCTATTGTTAAACAGAACTAGTTTTTATATTGAAATAAAAAAAAATAATTGAGTTTAAAAAATAATATAATAAATAATAATAATCTATAATATAAATTTCACCTGTCTGTTTAAATGTATGTATGTATGTTTGTATGTCTCGCAAAAACTTTCGATAGAGGCGACAGATTTTCACGTGATTGGTATCGTTTTGAAGCTCGACCCTTCAGACAACAAATATCGAAAAATTGGCTAAAAACAATTCTTTCACCCTCAACTGGGCACGTTTCTACAGGGAGGAGTTGATTTTTTTGCCAATATTTTCGAAAGTCATCCTTCTTTTCGATTGACTAGCCTTAATTTAAACCTACCATCACTTACGGTTTGGCGATGGGCGCAATGGCTAACGCATTACGTTTTTTCTTTTCACTTTGTTTTCCTTCTTTGTTGTACAGGTTCGAGCCTGCCTGCCTACTACACTTTTTTAATTTTTTTTTGCTCAACACACACCTAGAAACACTCGGGCTATGCCGGCCATCCAGGCTAGTTAATAATAGATAATAGTTAATGTCCCTTTTCAAAACCAATATGCAAAGTAGTTAATCTTGTAACTGATATTAATCAGTATATATATAAAAAAGGATTGTGCGTCTATTGTGTAAAATTGAATCCACTTGAACGAGGGCATTTTAATTTTAGCGTTTATGCAAGAAATAAACAAAACTTATTTGTTTAGATATATTATGAAAATATATTTATGGCAATTAAGCTACACGGAGGCTTCTGCTTTTCATCCTTGTAGAGTATCGTCAGGCTGAAATGCAATTTGTGTTATCAGGTGTTTTATGATGTAAAGATTCCAATATTCTTTCTGCTTCCGTTACAATTACCAATTCTGTTCTAAATTCCTGATTTCGATACAATTACTGATTCTGATTCTTTTTATTTTCTAAATATAGAGTTGTCTTTTGGAGGAGTTAATGCAAACACCAGGAAATATGTGCATATAATTTCCCAAACGTATAAATAAACTTATGGTTTTTAGTTTTACTAGTAGTTTAAAATTAATAAATATTTATCATTTCATCATTAATACGAGCCATGAAAAATTAAGTTTTAACAACAAAAAAAAAAATAAAAACTATGAAAAGCATCGTTTTTGGCATTGGAAAATAGGTATGGATTTTTCTGATTCTGATACCAATTCTGATACCCTCAAAAGTTCTGATTTTCTCAATTCCCAATTCCAATCAATCATCCCAATACTAATATATACATGTTTAAAAAAGTAATATAATAAATAGTATGACAATTAATAGTAAATAATAGTTAATTAATAAAATGTTCTCTTTTAGAACCAATATGCCTTAAACTGGGCACTTGGGAGTGCTTGAATGCCATAATGCCAGTACAAGTAGATTGGGTTGACCATTGTCTGATGGGTTGAGGGTACCGGATAGACAGTTCCTGGCTGCTGTTCCCGACTGATAGTACAGGTATCCTAACTCTTTAGTAGCGCTTAGAGCAGCTGCTCCATCAACAGTTGTATAATATCGGGTTGTTTGTAGTGCCATGTCGCGCATGGAAAGGGACCCTGCACTCATCCCCGGTGGGCTATTCCGAGGCCACAATCCTAGTAGATGGCAGGAGAACTGATGATCTGCTTGTGTTGCATGTCTGGTATTCTGCATAACCACTTGTTCAGCATCCCTTACCTAAACTGAAACTCTTAAAAAAAAAAAAAAAAATGATGACAGTACAATAAAAAATTATGCTAAAACCAGGCCCAAACTCGAACAAAACCAACCTGCCTTCTCCCTTGAGGCTTGCATTTACGAACATCCGTGGGCTTAGAACTAATTTAAATGATGTCGAAGCACTTCTAACAAGCACCCCGGATATCTTAGCACTAAGTGAGACTAACCTACACTCCTCTATCCCCTCTAACTACTTTAACATGCCTGGATATCTCCCACTCCTGTACCCTAATAAACAGTCTCTGACAACATAGATCCAGCACTTTCCCTCGACACTAGCGCACAAGTGCATGTGTTTGGTGACTTGAATGTCCACCACAGCAACTGGCTTGGATTTTCTACTCACACAAACGCAGCTGATATGACTACATATAACTTCTCTATATCTCATTCCCTATCACAGATGGTTACGTTTCCAACCCGTTTCCCAGACCAGCAAGACCAACACGCATCACTTCTAGATCTGTTTCTGACCACAGTTCCCGATGACTGTGTAACTAATGCCCACAGCCCACTTGGGAATGCCGATCATGCCGTGGTAATAGTTGAAATAGCCCTAAACTTGAGACAAAACTGAAGAGCCACTGCTCAAAACAACGAGATATTATAAAAAGCTGACTGGGAAGCCATCAGGGATCTCATCAGGGACGCCCCATGGCAAAATATCTTTTCACTTCCTGCTGAACAGTGTGCAAAAGAGACCACTGAATGGTTCAAAACAGCAATTGAAGCAGATGTTCCCACACGGAAATTTTATAGCAAGCTCCACTCTCCCCAATGGTTTACTTCTACTTGTACAGCCGCCATCGCGCAAAGGCAGCATGCGTACCGCAGACTTAACTGACATAAGTCCAGTTCAAACAGACAGAAGTATATAGAAGCCAGAAGTAGCTGTAAGAAAGAAATAGCGACAGCTAAGAGAGAATTTACTGAAACCACCAAAAAACGCATTGAAGCACAAAAATTAGGAACCCGCGACTTCTGAAAAATCTACAACAGTGTAGTAAACAATGGGCAGTCAACGATTCCCCCCCACTATCCAACAAGCATGAGGTTGTTTACTCTGCAACTGAGAAGGCTAACATGCTTACCAGTCGGTTTGCCTCCAACTCCACACTGGACCCTGCTAACCATCCTCTCCCTGACTTTCCTTTGCGGACAGACGCCACACTAGACGATCTGAAAATCACCCTTCTCAGGTGCATGCTATCATAAGAAATCTTGATATTGCAAAAGCATGTGGACCTGATCTCATCCCGGCTGTGCTATTAAAAAAGTTCTCCGCCGAAGTAGCTCCAGTTCTCTCCAAACTTTACAACCAATGCCTTAATGAATCTTGCTTTCCTGCCTGATGGAAAACTGCATCGGTAGTACCAGTTTTCAAGAATTCTGGCGAAAGAACTGACCCAGTAAATTATCGCCCCATTAGCCTCCTCCCATTTTTCACCAAAATAATTGAGACAATAATTAACCAAGCTCTAGTCCATCACCTTGCAGATGCTAAACTTTTGACTGACCAACAATTTGGATTTAGACAAGCCCGTTCAACAGCAGACCTCCTAACTGTAATCTCAGAACATATATACCAGTCACTGGACAAAGCAGGGGAGGGTAGAGCGGTAGCTCTAGATATATCTAAGGCTTTTGACAGGGTATGGCATGGAGGTCTTCTCAGAAAAAATCAGATCATATGGTATCACTGGAAGAATACATGACATAATTAAATCCTTCTTAGATAAGAGAAAAATCTAGGTTGTCCTAAACAATACGATATAAATGCGGGAGTGCCTCAGGGGTCTATCCTGGGACCTCTGTTATTCCTAATATTCATAAATGACCTCTCTGACAAAATTGCCTGTAAGATGGGTATATATGCTGACGACATCACACTCTATAACAGACACGACAGGAAAACAAATGAACACATATCTAAAGAAATGGCAGAAACACTAGAGGATGACCTCCGATCTATAGTGGAATGGGAACATAAATGGATGGTCACATCCAATGCTGCCAAGACTAAGCTTGTTTCCTTCAATAATTATAAGAAACCTTCTCTACCACCAATAGCAATGGTCAATGACTCTTTATCTGAAAGTACATCCTTTAAACTCCTCATCCTAACGCTCTCAGGAAACATGAGTTGGAATAATTACATTGAGAGTATCGCCAGGACCATTGCGAAGAAGGTAGGTTCTCTCTACCGCGCTAGAAAGCTACTAATGCCCGAAAGTATCCTATACCTCTATAAGGCCACCATTCGCCCATGTATGGAGTATTGTTGTCATATTTGGGCTGGTACATCTACCACTAGTTTCTCGCTCCTAGACAAGGTTCAAAAGAGAGTCGTCAATCTGATAAGTCCTGGACTGTCATCTAAACTTCAGTCCCTGTCCCATAGATGAAATGTTGCATCCCTCTGCCTTTTCTACAAGTATTTTAACGGGGAATGCTCTGACAAACTGCAAGCACTTGTGCCTCCTTGACGTAAATACCCTCAACAAACCTGACAAGTAGCTAAATCCCACCCCTTCACAGAGATCCCTAGATGTAAGAGAGCCTTCTACTCCAGTAGTTTCTTCCCCAGGACAGCAAGAATTTGGAATTCCCTGCCGGGTCCCTGCTTCCGTAACTGTACTGACATGCAGAAGTTTAAGTGCAACGTGAACTGACATCTTGCTGCCCAACTCCCTACACAGTACCCCTGATGCTTATGTCTCTGATAGTAGCCCCCTACAACAAAGTGGCAATATGCCTTGTTTGGGGTGAAAATGTAAAAAAAAAAAAAAAAATTGCAAATTAGTTAATCTTGCAACTGACATAATAAGTATGAAAAAGGATTGTGAAAAATTTGAATTAATTTCGAGTCTTTTAACTTTGGTGTGCAAGAAATAAGAACAAATTTTGCATTTATTTTATATGTATATATATATATATATGAGAGAGAGTAAGTAACGAAAATATATTTTTGGCAATTAAGCTACAGAGGGTTCTGCTTTTCATCCCTGTAGAAAATCCTCAGGCTAAAATGCATGGAATTTGTTATAAAAAAAACAAATTAAATTAAAAAAAGTAATATAATAATTAAAAAAATTAGCAATTATTAGTTAATTATTAATTTCATCTAAGCAGTTAATCTAAGAGAAAAAAAACTCTGACAAAAATTACAAAACACAAACAGACGAGCTCTCTCTCTCTCTCTTATGATGGCCCCCATAACCATACTGTAACTGTCATCAGTTGAGAGCTAACAGCAGCAGATAAGGCTTCTGGGTTGGGTGGACTCATCCTATCTAAAATCGGGTAAACTTTGATTAAAAACTTGAGTCTGATAGGGATCAATCACCTCCTTCAGTGTCCCATTGAGCCGTCCGTACCTTGCTTCATGTGCCATTGGGTCATCTGTCCCTCGCTCCATGTGTGACTGAGCCACCCGTACCTGGCTCCATGTGCGACTGGGCCACCCGTACCTCGCTCCATGTGCGACTGGGACGTTCGTACCTTGCTCCATGTGCGACTGGACCGCCCGTACCTCGCTCCATGTGTGACTGGACCGCCTGTACCTCGCTCCATGTGCGACTGGGACGTTCGTACCTTGCTCCATGTGCGACTGACGGCCCGTACCTCGCTCCATGTGCGACTGGGCCGCCCGTACCTGGCTCCATGTGCGACTGGGCCGCCCGTACCTGGCTCCATGTGCGACTGGGCCGCCCGTACCTCGCTCCATGTGCGACTGGGCCGCCCGTACCTCGCTCCATGTGCGACTGGACCGCCCGAACCTCGCTCCATGTGCGACTGAACCGCCACTACCTGGCTCCATGTGCGACTGAATCGCCCGTACCTCGCTCCATGTGCGACTGGACCGTCTGTAACTCACTCCATGTGCTTCTGGGACGTTCGTACCTCGCTCCATGTGCGACTGGACTGCCCATACCTCGCTCCATGTGCGACTGGGCCGCCCGTACCTTGCTCCATGTGCGACTGGACCGCCCGTATCTCGCTCCATGTGCGACTGGACCGTCTGTAACTCACTCCATGTGCTTCTGGGACGTTCGTACCTTGCTCCATGTGCGACTGGACCGCCCGTACCTCGCTCCATGTGTGACTGGACCGCCTGTACCTCGCTCCATGTGCTTCTGGGACGTTCGTACCTTGCTCCATGTGCGACTGACCGCCCGTACCTCGCTCCATGTGCGACTGGACCGCCTGTACCTCGCTCCATGTGCTTCTGGGACGTTCGTACCTCGCTCCATGTGCGACTGGGCCGCCCGTGCCTCGCTCCATGTGCTTCTGGGACGTTCGTACCTTGCTCCATGTGCGACTGGACCGCCCGTACCTCGCTCCATGTGCGACTGGACCGCCCGTACCTCGCTCCATGTGCGACTGGACCGCCTGTACCTCGCTCCATGTGCTTCTGGGACGTTCGTACCTGGCTCCATGTGCGACTGGGCCGCCCGTACCTGGCTCCATGTGCGACTGGGCCGCCCGTACCTGGCTCCATGTGCGACTGGGCCGCCCGTACCTGGCACCATGTGCGACTGGGCCGCCCGTACCTGGCTCCATGTGCGACTGGGCCGCCCGTACCTGGCTCCATGTGCGACTGAACCGCCACTACTTGGCTCCATGTGTGACTGAACCGCCCGTACCTCGCTCCATGTGCGACTGGACCGTCTGTAACTCACTCCATGTGCTTCTGGGACGTTCGTACCTCGCTCCATGTGCGACTGGACCGCCCATACCTCGCTCCATGTGCGACTGGACTGCACGTACCTCGCTCCATGTGCGACTGGACCGCCTGTACCTCGCTCCATGTGCTTCTGAGACGTTCGTACCTTGCTCCATGTGCGACTGGGCCGCCCGTACCTGGCTCCATGTGCGACTGGGCCGCCCGTACCTGGCTCCATGTGCGACTGAACCGCCCGTACCTGGCTCCATGTGCGACTGGACCGCCCGTACCTCGCTCCATGTGCTTCTGGGACGTTCGTACCTTTCTCAAAAAGTTGATTGTGTGTTATCCAAGCTCAATTTCACTGTAAAGAAAGTCATGCACAATAATGTATCTGTCCAGGTTACTGTTTTTTTTTCTTTTTTTTGTGTATTTTGTTTTTGATGCACAATAGCATAAAATCTGAAAAATCTCTGAAGAATGGTCACACTCAAAACCGAATAGTCGAGAAGCATTTTCAATTCTATTCTCCTCTTTGACCTTCTTCAGATGCGTTTTTTTGAAGATGGGGAATCTTGATGCTGAATCCAAGACTGCATCAAAAATTTCAAATTGAACACTTATTTAAGCCGTGATGATAGATTGTTTTCACTTTGTAAAACATTAATCGGCAGAAGCGTTAATTAGTATTCTTAGTCAACAATAATACGGATTGAAGACTGTTAATAAATACTTTTAATTATTACGCTTTCGTAGTTTGTGTGGACAAGATGAGAGTTGTAGTCTAATATTATAAATATTAAAATAAATCACACTACAGTAGATTCGGTGTAGTGCTCAACATTTGTATATTTCACCAGCATTCTTTGTTTTAAGCATGTTTCATTAAATAGCAAAAACAATTTCTGTCTAGATATTTTGGTTTGGATCCTTTCCAGTCTTCTTTTTTTTTCCCTTCAGGCAAGAACTGGCTGATATAACTTCCATAGTCACTGTTGACTCGAGTACTTTTAGATTTGCTTGGCTCCATTGTCATGGATAATTAACTATTCACCTTTCTCACAACAGCACCATTGCTGAACAATTGACTACCCCCACCACACACACCCACACACCCACGCTCTCAATTTTTGAAAACCTTTAGTAGACAACACATCTATTCTTGAACAAACCACTAACAAACATAAACTCCATGCACTAGAAGAATTACTAATTAAGACAAGAAATCAAATATTAACGCAAAATTCCAATAATAGCGATAATTAGCAGGGTACCCGGCATTGCCCAGTTGTAAAATATGCATAAATATTATATTTTAATTCATGCAGGTTTCTTAATTATTACAGAGACGATTCTATATTGATTATTATTCAATATATAATAATGATTTTAAGTTACTAAAAAATGACTTTGGTACCATTCACTAGAATCGAAACCAGAATGTCTAGCGTTCCAATCTTAGTTATTATCCTCTTAGAAGCATTAAAGCTAAAAAAAAATTCAATATTAACAAAATAAATTTCAATACTAGCAATAATATTCTTAAATGTTGTTTAACGCGACATGAATAGTTGATATAGTTAACATGTGATTTACTGAGGCTTCTATTAATATGCTGAAATCAGTTTGGTTTTAATTATTCCCGATGATGGATCCAGATGAAAGTACTCGTGTTCACATTGACTATAGCAGCTACATCAGCCAGTTCTTGTCTGAAGCAAGAAAATTGATAAGAAAATTAGAAAGAATCTATATTGTTATTTATACAGACATGTTTAAATGCTGTGACACTAGCATGTGTTACAGTATGTTTCAGACCATCACTCCCAAGTAAATCCCGGAATCGTGTATCGCATTATTAGAAAAATGAAATAATTGTGTATCGGGCATAAGATGCACAATAATTATGATATGTTAGATAAATTTGTGATTAGTACTCGTTATGAGATAACTCAGCACGTCGCACGTTGGCAAATGAACTGAAAATGATTTTAAACGGATATGCAGACAACACCCAACAGGTCAGAGAGGAATCAAACGAAAGAAGAAACATCAGCAAAAGAAATGTCTTTCTCTTCATTTTCTAACATCGTGTGAAACAATTGAGTTCAAGCACAAAAACATATTTAAATGTAAATGTCAAAAAAAAAAAAAAAAAAAAATTAACTCGGCAACTTAAATAAGGGTGGAATGGGTCGGGGAAAGGGGGGGGGTTGAATGTAAAATACTTAGCTGAGGAAACAGGTATTATCCAAACAAATAATTTTTTTATCTTTGAAGATTTGCAACAATCTAATGTATAATGGTACGATCTAATATAATCCAGTTCTCCTTTGTATATTCTCCCGTTTTCTGCTTTCATTTTAATTACATTCCGGGGCAGGGTGTTTATTCTTGTCCTTCCTTTCTTAAGTATGTGCACTCTAAGAAAATCATTGGTTTTCTTACATTATTAAGTTTACTAAATGCTTTCTTTTCTATGATCTTCATATTTTGTGTTGTTTTTGTAGGGATCTTGCCGCCCGAAACTGTCTGGTTGGTGAAAACCATCTTGTGAAGGTAGCCGATTTTGGGCTTGCTCGTCTCATGAAGGATGACACCTACACAGCTCATGCTGGGGCCAAATTCCCTATTAAGTGGACTGCTCCCGAAGGTCTAGCCTACAATAAGTTCTCTACAAAATCAGATGTTTGGGGTAAGTGCTTTAGCAGTGTCATGTTTTTTATTTTTTATTTTATTTTTTTTTTTTATTTTGTATAATAATATATAAATATTTTTTTTGTGTGTATACTATATGAATAAAATGTTTTTATATATAATATTTTTTTTTGTATACTATATGAATAAAATGCTTTTTATATATAATATTTTTTTTGTATACTATATGAATAAAATGTTTTATATATTTTTCTTTTTTTGTATACTATATGAATAAAATGTTTATATATATATATATATATATATATATATATATATATATTTTTTTTTTTTTTGTATAATAGTATAAAAATAGTTCTTGTGTGTAATAGTTTATATTTTTTTTTGTGTAATAGTATATATATAGATTTTGAATAAATAGACAAAATGCCTTTGAAACCAGGTCTAAAATGTTAATATTTTGAATCTTTTTTTACCTTGACTTTTTATTAATTTCAAATAGTAAAATATCCATCATTAAATAAAGTCTGTTTTTTATTTTTCTATAATTAAGAATGTCTTCTTCACTGGTCAAATGTCTATCGAAAATTAATAAAAGTCAAGTTTCAAAAAACAGTGCTTATTTAGAATTGCACTTATTTAGAAAATTAAAAGAAAATTCAGGAAAGTCTTTATAATGTACATACTCTTCACAGATCAAAGATGGCATATTCCAAAAATCTTGCAATTTGATCAAGTTTCTTTTTATTCAAAAAAATCAAATTTTAAGATGTGTTCAATGCGAGAGAAACCAGTTGCCATATTTGATTATATTCAAGGGCAGACAACTCACATTCGGCCATTTCTTTTATTTCAATAGAATGTCGGAAAGGCAACATAAGCATTCAATAGAAAACGTGAAAAACCAAAGAAGGTTAAAAACAAATAAAATATGCAAAATAAGACTTTTTTTTTTTTTTTTTTTTTTTTTAGAAAGGTCAATTAATAATTAAAAAATCTCCCCCGACCAACGTTTTCTGAAGACAATGCTCATCAATGGTTGCTCAAAATAATTGCTAAAAATTGTAAAATTTGATTTTCTTTTAAAAAGAAAAACAAAAAAACGTACATGATCAATTTTCATGATTTTTAGAATATAACATCTTTATTCCTTGACAAGTAGGTACACGATAAAGGTTTTATTTTTTTTTCAAAATAAGTGCAATCCTAAATAAGTATGAATTGATGATTTATTTTTTAAATAAAATATTTGCATTTCAAATGTCGTTTCTCAAGGCATTTTGTTTTTTGATCCCCCGACAAAAGGAGGGTGGACCTGTAAATTCACCCTTGTCTGTTTGTCTGTCCGCACTTTTCTCAATAACTACGCCTTAGAATTTTTTGTAATTTTGCACAAGCATTAAACATAATGAGTAAAAAAAGTAACAGAACAGATTTTCCAGGAAAACTCGCGTTTCCTTCGGCAAGGTATGGCATAAGGGTCTACTTCACAAGATTTCCAGCTATGGTATAACTGGAAGTGTTTTCTCAATCATTAAATCATTTCTCTCCGATAGGCTCATAAGAGTAGTGGTCGATGGACAAAAATCAGAGGCCTGCAGTATTAATGCTGGAGTCCCTCAAGGGTCAATCCTGGGCCCAACTCTCTTCCTGATCTACATCAATGACCTCCCTAAACACATACTTAAATCATTCGTTGACATCTATGCTGATGACACGACCATCTACGGCAACACATCAAAGGCTGTAAATGACAAAGTTCTCTCTGATTCTCTTTCCTCTGATCTCGAGCGCGTGGTTCAGTGGGGGAAGACGTGGATGCATCTAAAACCAAACTTCTATCCTTACATCATCAACGCTCTGATCCCCATCTGGCATCAATTGTGATGGATGGCTCTCGTCTGGGAGAGGCCCCGTGTTTTGACAAGCTTCTGGGTTTGACCTTTACTCCTGATCTGAAATGGAACATGTACATCAAGTTGTAGGGGACTAGGATATATAAATACCCCAATCCCGTTACAAAAGAATAATGAAACGAATGGAATTGAAGGAAACAAAGACTCAAGTAATGGATAAGATAAACATTGTTTATTTGATGTTGAAAGAAATGAACATTTTAGTTATAACATGTCCGCGCGTATGTAACCAATGTCCGTTGCAGGACTGGTGTTGTAGCAAGAAAAGGAAATGTGTTTTCATCTCAAGTTTGGGTCATTATTGTTTGTTCGCGCATGGGAATTGAAGTGAGTGTTGTAGTGGAAATGAGAATCCAGCGTGTAGGCAAGGAAGAGGATATTAGAGTAGTCATCAGTTAGTAGTCAGCTACGCGAAGGTGTTCTTAGTGGCCAGTAGTAGATGGAGAGAGAAAGAGGGAGAATGTATACATACAGTCATTAGCTCGTGCCCCATACATAGTAGGAAGTGGGCGTGAGGTGCACGTGCGTGCGCGCCGAAACGGCGGCGGCTTGTTCGCCCAACCTCTCTAGTTGAGAGTTGGTCCTAAAAAGAGGATTAGAAACAGCTTGTCTCCATGTTTTATACTGGCTTCTGGAGTGTCTTTTGCGCAATGTGTATTTCCTTAGAAAGCGGAAGTGACGTTGTCCATGTGTGTGTTTGTGTTCGCATGTGTGAATACATGTGTATACGTAAGCGTGTGTGTATATATACGTGAATGTGAGTGTATGTACGCGAACGTGAATATGTGTACATGTGTGGACGTGGGCGCGTATGTTTGTGTGCGCGTATATATATGACAGCTTGAAATATGAATGTGTTCTTGTGTGAGACTTGAAAAAGGCTCGTACAAATACTGTTGCCAAGGTCGCTGGAAAGATGGTGGGATCCTTCTACCGCTCCAGAAGATATCTCACTGCTGATGCAATTCTCTATCTGTATAAAAGCCAAGTACGTCCAAGGATGGAATACTGCTGCCATATCTGGGCAGGAGCTGCTAAAAGCGGCCTATCCTGCCTTGACAGAGTACAAAATAGACTTTGTGGCTTAGTGGGGGATGCCCTTTTCTCTACCCTGCAACCTCTCTCCCACAGAAGAGACGTTGCGAGCCTATCCTTGTTTTATCGTTATTTCCATGGCAGGTGCTCGTCTGAACTCCAATCTCTGGTCCCCCCTCGCCAATCTTTCACAAAAAACACCCGTCTAGCTGAATCCACTGTGAAAAATTTCCCCCACTCTTTATCTGTGCCTAAATCAAAACGTAGATTCCATGAACAAAGCTTCTTTCTTAGAACTGCACGCCTGTGGAACTCTGTTCTGTCTGCCTGCTTCCCACCTTACTACAACCTGGATGTCTTCAAGTCCAACATTAACAAATTCCTAATGAACCGCCCCCTTAAGTAAACACTTCACCAAATCTCCACACTAACGTACTGTACTTGCAATAACCCTCATCCCTGTGTGGCTTCTGGGCCTTGATAAGTGGTGACTACCATGTAAAAAAAAAAAAAAAAAAAAAAAAAAAAAAAAACAGACATCAGTTGGCACTGGAATAGGTAGCTAGACCTCAGTGGATGCTCAAAACTACAGGAGGCGTTGGAGGCTGGAAGCTGTAGTAGTGAGCTGGAGCAGCTGGAGTTTTCTGGTTTTAGAGTTTGAGCCGTCAGGTAGTCGTAGAGAGTGAAGTCCTCTTACAAGCAGTTTGTGGTAGTAGCTCTGAAAAGGTTTGAACTACTGCTGCTGAGACCCTTTGGCTGCTGAGCTTGAACAACTTGACGGTATCAGTCTCTAGAAACCAGTAGCTGAACATTAGTGGGCACTGGAACAGGTAGCTGGACGTCAATGAGCTCTGGACAATTTAACTAGGCTCGGGCAACTGGACTGGGTGCTTCAAAGTCACATTTCGGGAGGCTATTTGCTCCCTAGTTGACTTGGGGAAAGTTTTTGGCGAGAAAGTGCTTTTCTTTATAAAAGATTGCTAAAGTTATAGATGATAGTGTTGGAAAATAAACACACAAATGACTATTAATTTCTGATCGAACTTCTTACAATCAAGTGTTTTAGCGATTTATTGACTGTGTCTACATTAATTTTGGTTCGAAATCAAAGTCTGTTGTTTTTGTTTGTGAAAAGTCAAGTTTTATGTGTGTTTTCTTGATTGCAATCAAAACAAAACAGAAGTCATTAAGTATGCATGCGACGATTGTCGGTCACATTTTTTGCCGACAAATGTAGCCATTTTTTGTTTTTTTAAGTGGAAGTAATTGCACACACGCTGCAACAGAACTTCTGCGAAATCTCTTTAATTTTAATTGATTGTAATGTATTTGTATTATTGAATAACGATTTACTTATGTGTTCATATTTCCTGTCAATAAAATCTGCCAGGATTGAAGTTATAACAAAATTGAATGTGATTTCTTTTCTGCTTTTTTTTTTTTTTTTTTTTTTCTTTTTTTTTTTTTCTTTTTTTTTTTTATAGCATTTGGAGTGCTACTTTGGGAGCTTGCTACGTACGGTATGTCGCCATATCCTGGAGCTGATTTAACAGAAGTATACCACTTGTTGGAACGTGGTTACCGAATGGATCGACCTGCTGGATGTCCTGCTAATGTCTATAGATTGATGCTCAAGTGTAAGTTGTCGCATGCCTTTATGCTTTTCTTTAGTTTTAAGAGGAGTGTCGTGTTAAAAATACTTAAGATATATTGATATATCAGCTGCAGAGTATATTATCGTCCGATGATTAATTGTTTTGTTTTAAACTTCTTTATTTCTTCTTTCCATTACTTTTTTCTCCCATCTTTTCCAAATTAAGCAACTCTGATGCTTGCCACTCCTGTCCATGCAATTAGTTTAAACCACTCTTGTCTGACAAGTTGAAGGTATATATCTTACAGCTTGTCTGATTGCTGTTTCCGACTGGTTGTACAGGAGCCCTAACTTTTTGGTAGCATTAAGAGCGATTGCTCTATCATCATATTAATTTTTATTTATTGCGGACTATTATTCTCATCTTTATTAGTTGTTTCACGACGTTTTGGCCAACTATTCCTCTGGCCTTCGTCAGGTGGTATCCGCGACGGATAGGAACTTTGAATCTCCTAACTGCATTCCCAGCAATCACTGCCATCCGTAGTTGTTGTCGTCTCACCACGTTTTGGCCAAGTAAGCCTCTGGCCGGCTTTGGATAGGATTGAAACCGCTATCTTCAGACAATTCTCATCTGGAACCGTAGAGATTCAACGGGGCCCGTGGCGCAGTTGATAGAGATGTATCAGTTAAATGTTTTCAAACAGACATACATACATGTACTGTTTTATTTATATAGAAACCATTCTAAAAAAACAAACAAACAGAAAACGGAAATCAAAATAACATCAGTTTATTTAACTTAATCTAAGAATTCTTAATTTGATAGTTCCCACACTGTCTGCCAAGCTTCAGCTCCTGTTGTCTCACTGTAGAGTTCCCTTCCTGTGCTTGATTTGCAAGTATTTCCATGAAGTATCCCCCAACGAACATACTGCATTTATGCTCTCTCAATAAAAATACACTCAACCTACCTGATTAACAGCAAACTTCCCCCCCCCTTCACTGTATAAGCCCATAGATTTTAGAAGATTTTCTACTTCAGACAAATTACCCTTGGAAGTTCCTTCCTAATCCATTTCCCTGACCGTTCAAATGTACAGAAATTTAAATGTAATGTGAAAAACATCTTGATGCTCAACCCGTTATCTAGTTTGTCCCCTATAAATCTGATCCCTTCTGTTTCATTATCAATGTCTTGTTTAAATTGAACAAAAGTATGCACAAAAAAACTCATGTTGTCACCCGGCGATAATCGAAAATGTACCTTTTTAACGTAAGAATAAATGGTATTTGTATCGACAATATTCATATCAGAACCATTGTTTTAAAAAAAAATTTACATGAACAACAAAATTTAAAAGTATATTTTTTTTAATTTGCAAATAAAAAGAACATTTTACTGTTTCAAAATAACTGATGAACTCCTAGCACTTGTGCCCCCTTAATGTACATACTCCCAACTAATTTGACAAGCAGCAAAATGCCACCCCTTCACTGAAGAGGTTCTTAGATGCCTGAAAGATGCCTTAGATGCCTAATAGTTTCACTCTTCGGACTACTAAACTTGGGAATTCCCTCCCTGTCTCCTGCTTCCTTGACTGTACAAGTTGAAATGTAATGTGAACAAACATCTTGCTGCTCAGTCCATCACCCAATCCCCTGTTAGACATGATCCCAAATAGTAGCCCTTACATTCCAAGTGGCAATATGCTTTGTTTCAGGTGAAAAAGAGTTTAAAAAAAAATATTTTGAAGAATTACGAAAGCTTTAAAGTTTCAATTACAATGTTGATTCTAGTATGGACATTAGCCGTTAAGTCCAATAGATAAAATAAATTTCACTGGGATGGTTCTAGAATCTTGCAGAAGTGAAATGAAGAGTACTTGTGCACTTTGCCTAACCGAAGTATATTTTTGAAAGAATTGTGGTGAAGGGGAGATAATCTAAAATTAAATGATTTTTTAAACCAAACTTTTATTGTAATTCAAAACAAATTCAATAAAAACGAAATTAACACAAGAGAAAATTTTATTTACTAAAACATTTATTGAATTCTAAAAATTTACTATATAAACAATATTTCATTATATTTAAATTTACAAATACAATTTGACATTTTATATTTCTAAATAATTATTTTTATTTTAAGTATTTCTTTTTGATACAAAAAAAACAAAAAAACATTTAGTTTAGAATATTATGAAATTGTCTCCTCTTTCTCCTGCTATAACTCTCCGAAAAATGAAAACAAAAAATACTTCTGTTCGGCTAAAGGGTAGTAGTATTAAATATAGCGGTTAATTTCCATACTAGAACCGTTGTCGTTGATGTTCAGGATTTTTGGTAATTTCTCTGATGCTGCAATCAGCTATGAGTAACGGTTCCGAATAGATAATTTTTTTTTTTTTTTTCATAGGCATAATCACTTATCAAGGCTCAGAGACCACTCGAGGATAAGGTTTAAGAGTCAATTGGACAATATAGTAATCGTTAGTAATGGAAATTCGGTAAATTTGTTAACTTAAGTGGAACGGCTCATCAAGAACTTGTTTACATTGGACTTGAGGACACTCAAATTGTAGTCAGCTGGAAAGTAGAAAAACGGAAGACAGTTCCACAGGTGTGCAGTTCTAAGAAAGAAGCTTTGTTCATGGAATCTGTTTAGGTTTAGGCACAGATAAAGAGTGGGGGACATTATTGATAGTGTTTTCAGCTAGACGAGTGTTTCTTGTGAAAGTTTGGCGAGGGGGGATCATAGATTGAAGCTCAGTCGAGTACTTGCCATGAAAATAACGATAAACCAGAGATAAATTCGCAACATCTCTTCTGTGAGATAGAGGTTGCAGGCTAAAAAGCTACAAAGTCTATTTTGAACTCTATCAAGGCAGGACTGTGTTTATTGTTGAAAATAGGGGATTTGTGATCAGTTCATTAGATACGACCTTTGACTATGAAATCTTGGTTATAGTCGATAATGTACTTCCTAATCGCATAGTGCTACCAGAAGCGGTGACAATGCTAATCAGTTCCTTTGCTTTTTTTCTTTCACGCTTATACTTCCCCTATGCATGTACTTTTTTTTCTTATGTTTTTCCAACCTTTCTTTTTTATATTTATAATTTCATAAACATATTTCTCATAAAATTTCCAATAAAATAAAAACTTTTATTTTTTTTTAATTTTGTTATCAAAAGTGTAAATAAAGACTAATTGTGTTATTTTTATTTTTTTATAATTTTGTTAATTTTTATTGTATATTTTTATCTTTTTATAATTTTGTTAATTTTTATTGTATATTTTTATCTTTTTATAATTTTGTTAATTTTTATTGTATATTTTTATCTTTTTATAATTTTGTTAATTTTTATTGTATATTTTTATCTTTTTATAATTTTGTTAATTTTTATTGCATATTTTTATCTTTTTATAATTTTGTTAATTTTTATTGTATATTTTTATCTTTTTATAATTTTGTTAATTTTTATTTTATATTTTTATCCGTATAATTTTAATTTTTATTTCAATAATGTCCTTTTCTTATATTTTATTTCAATAAATCGCTTCACCAATAGAAATACTGGAGAAGAATAAAAATGGAAGAACTTATTTGCCTTGTCACCACTTCCGGTAGCGCTACACTGGAAGTTAGGAAATACGAAATCTCCCATGCTAAGTTCAAGTCCAATAGGATCTAGTATGATCATTTATCCACAAAGACTATCAGGAAAGGTATACCCCCCCCCCGCCCTTCCAACTATAACTAAAAAAGCATCTTGTATTCAGTGGTTCTGAATTTTTGAGATGACAATTTGATTATATGTATTATTTAAAATTTTCCGATCACTGTTCTCATCTTGAGTGTTATTTTTAACACGTTTCAGTTGATATAAGAACTTGGTAAAATTCAGTTGTAAGTTATACTCTTTTGAGGGTTGAAGGTTCAATCCTCAGTGCGGGGCGACACTAAAAATACAAATTACTTAGGATTTCTACCCAGTCATAGCTGACAGAATGAGAGCATGCTACTCCCGTGGATTAAATAAAGAGTTCTTTTTAAAATTCTATGTGGATTCTGGAGTTTGAAAGAAAGATTTCCAAGTTTGAGAATATACACCGGAAGAAGTTCAGGGTTACATCGTCATGCAAATAACAACTAATATAAGAATAGTAGTTAAAATAATCCAAATAATATAAATTATTGATCCTTATCTCAAGGATTCAGAAACAGTTATCAGTTAAGAACTAGCAAAACAATGTTTTCAGTCTTAAATTGGTGATAACAAGACTAGACTGTTTATCGGACATTTGTTGTGTAACTTTAGTGTGTCTCTGAAAAAATGCATTTCAGAGAAAAACCTTATGTATTTGTGCCATGCCGAAATTCGTATAAATTACGAAAAATTGTCCCGTAGAAAAATAATTATAAGTGAAAACAGACTTTTCAAAGTTGCAATTTGATGCTTGAAATCAAGGGGAGATAACTGTTTTCAAGTCGGCCATCTTACACGCTTTTTTTTTTTTTTTTTTTTTTTTATTAGCTCTAGCACGTCTTCTACTATTTTGTAAATTTTGGAATTTATACTAATTTCCACATGACATGTAAGTATGTAAACATGTTTTTCCCATGGAATGCCTTTATTTGAAAAAAGTTGCATTCATTTCTTTGCTGTACAAATTGGAAAATTGATTTTTTTTTTTGTGTTAATATTATTTTTTTTTAATTGAACATGTTAATTAGACTTTCTTTTTGTTAATATGAAACTGTATTTATATTTCTCAGGTTGGCAATGGGAAGCTAAAGACAGACCGACATTTAAAGATATCCACAATGCTTTGGAAAATATGTTTGAAAAATCAAGTATTAGTGAAGGTAAAGTGGCCATTGATGAATTGAATTTTTTATTTCTATCGACTTTTTTAAATTTTTTTTGTAAATATTTGTTAACTTGATAAAGATATTAAAACCTAACATTTATTTGAAATATATATACTCAATAACATTAAATGAGATGCTTGTGCTTGTATGGGTTGGTGATCTTCTAAATCAACGCATTTCAGGTGAAAACATTACATACTTACACGTGATGTTGAAATTAGTATAAATTTCAAAAAATTACAAAAAATGATGCAATAGAAAAATAATTACAAAAATAAAAATGATCAAGTTGATCAATTGTATCGTAGGTTTTAATGTTAAATAGTTTGCAACACCCAAGGGAGGTAACTGTAATTGATCATTTTGACTAAATCAATTGCAATCTGCCATTTTTAAAAACAAAATCTCAATATGATTGTGGATGATTTTTTTTTTTTTTTTTTTTTTTTGCTTAAAATGCTTTTAGGACATCATTTACTGGACAATTTTTCATATTAAAATTTTTAAATTTTTTTCTTATTGATTTCGACATGAAACGACACCTAATGTTTATACCTGAAATGCGTTGGTCTAAAAGATCACCGATCTACACAGGCATCAAGATTTTTCATTAATAAATATAATTTTATTATTTGATGCAAAAAAAAAAAAAGCACTAATATCTTATTTTTTTTACAGAAGTTTTTATGCTTTTATTTTGGTTTCTTTAATGTTTGCATGTAGTAAGATTGTAATTTATTTTAAATTATTAAAAAAATGTATTTAAATTAAGACTTGTTTCATATTAAACTGGTGAATCTATTTTGACATAATTATAGGATCTCCATAATCTAACTTTTCATTGAAAAAACAACGCATGCTGAGGTAAATAAAATTTTTTATAATTTGTTTGATTGAAAAATGATACATGCTGAGGTAAATAAATTTTTTTAATAATTTGTTTGATTGAAAATGACACGGGATGATAGAAATAAATTTTTAATAAAACGTGCAGTTGAGCGGAAAAAATTACACTAGTCTTCGGATTGGTTTGCATTATTCAAGTCGATAAAATTTCTATTTTTGAAAATAAAATATAGATTACGAGAGGTATTCAATAAATGATGCTCTTGACTCAGTTGTCGTAGCTATAGAGCAATGAAACTAGTCTTTTTCTGCATAGGAACCACCCAGAGTTGCACAATTTTCCCATTTGATGCCGCTTTGGAGACCATTATAGTAGAGCACCTCCAGCTTGGTGCTCCAACCACGATGTGACTTTGGAAATCAAGCCTGCATAATCTGAGAAATGCTTTCCTTTCAAAATTAACTTCATGACTGGAAAGAGGGGAAATCAGAGGGTGCAAGATCAAGAGAGTAGGGAGGATTTTGTAGTTACATACACGTGCTTCTGGTCTGCATATTGTGGACCAGAATGTTGTCTTACAGAAGGAAGATACCTTTGATGATCTTCCCCATTTTTTTGATAGCTTCCATCATAAACGAAACATAATAGGATCTTGTAATTGTGATGCCCTTTGTCAGGAAATCTGTTGTCACTATTTCATCCTGGTCCCAGAAGACTGTGAGCATCACTTTGCTAGCTGAAGGTAGTTTTGTGCTTCTACTGCATTGACTGGACTTTTGTCTTGGATCATAATGATAGACCCAGTTTTCATTGTATGTAATCGGCCTTTTGAAAAACTTTGAATCTTCTATTTGACACATTTCCAAATTCATCCTCAAGCACTCAAGGTCTTCTTGCTTCCAGAAAAAAAAAAAAAACATCAGCAACCTAAGAATCCATCTGGCAGACATGTTATGCAAATGGTCATGAATGATAATTTCCACTGACACTTTACGACTTTTGACTTCTTAGACTATTTGATGAATAACCATGCGCTGATCTTCCAACATGGCTGCCACAATTTGACTGACAGCTGCCTCATCAATGGCAAAAGGAAGGCGACGAGGTCTAGGAGCTGTTTCCATAGATTTCTGACTATTATTGAATTCACAATGCCAGTGTTTTACAAGGTCATATGAGGGCGCATCATTATCATATGTTTCTTTCATTAAAAGTCTCCTGCAGTGTGCATCCTTTCAAATATAAAACCAGATCACTGTGCAACACTCGACAGGCTCTATTTCACACCTGACTGCTAAAACGCTTATAAATCAAAAACCACAATTTGTTTAGAGCTGTAATTTGCCACATAAGCCATAGAGATATAAATTATTGCACATGAGAAATTTCAGCTGGAAGTTGGTCTAGGGCATTACTTATTGAATGCCCCCCTTGTGTATGTGTAATGAGATAGATTCAACGTCTTGTGTATGCTGACTCGAGTTAGAAAGTAAAAAATAAAGTTAGTAAATTTGGCAACAACAAAAAACAAAAAGGACAATTCATGTGTAAGATATAAAAATGTGGGGTTTGTTTTATTTGAAAAAGTGGTAAAAAATCAAAATTTATAAAAAATAAATGTGTCCAAAAGCAAGATAAGTTACTCTTCTATCTAGTAGGTTTTTAGTGTTTTCATTCAATATAAAATGTTTAACTGGCCTGAAAAACAAGCATCTACAAAGGATACACGACCACAAGAAAAAAATAGGCGCAATGTATTTGTTACATGGTCATTTTTTCTTGTGGTTTCATACCCTTTGAAAACATTTGTTTTTCGAGCTGATTAAACATTTCACATCTATTATATAAAAAGCAAAATGTGTGACACGTACAATGAAGACTAACAAAATTGATATTGTTAGAAAGATCGATCTCTTGGATGACAAATATGTAAAAATTGGCCAAAAGGATTAATTCTTTGACTGTTAACTGGGTTGTTTTGGCAAGAAGGAGTCAGTTTTTGCGTCAACATTTTTGCAAAGTCATTCACGCTTCGTGATCTTAACGAACATTCAAAACACGTTATTTTGAAGGCCGATGACGTCATAAGTGCGCTGTTGGCAAGACAGCTAATGCATTTGCTTTTTTTTCACTTCCTTTTCCTCTTTCGCGTTACAAGTTTAAGCCTGGCTACTGCAGCTAATTTGTTTGCGCTTGCGTCATGCACTTGCTATTATTTTAGTTTTTTTTTTTTTTTTTTTTATAGGGAGTTGGTTGCTCAATACTCTTACTATCCACCTCTCCATACCTAGACAACGCCGGGTACCCATGCTAGTTAAGTAAAAATACCAAAAACCTACCTAGTTAGGTAGAAGAGTAACTTGCCTTTGGTAACATTTATTTGGGATATATATTATTTTTTTTACCACTTTTCGAATCTGTGGATTGTAAAACAAAGCCAAAATGTTTTATTTCAAGAATGAAACAAAAACACGTTTACCATTTCAGGATTCAGAAAGCAGATTAAAAGGTCACTTTAAAGTCGTCGTTGGATGGTATAGTTATGGAGAATAATTGAAATTGCTTACTATGTAGTTCCTTATAAAGATTTTGTCTTGAAGAAGACAATTTATTGTATATAGTTTATAGTAAATGAAAAAAAAAAAATTTGTCTTGAAAATGACAGTTTACTACTGGAGAGAGTTTGAGCAAAGAGCAAGCAAGGTCAAGATGTCATTAGCACCTGAACAAACTGGTGTAGCTGTTGCTGGATTCATGAATGAAGGAAAATATCGAGGGGTCATGGTTGGACTTCTGCATAGATTTTCTGATCTTCATGAAGTCCTCCTCATTGGTTGCAGCTATTCTTAAATCTGCAAAGGAATATCACGCTAGCAATATGAATACTTTGACTCTATTGATTTGCGATTCTGCACCTGACACACCTTTGCTTGCTACATAAATGCAGAGATAAGGACGACACATCCTGATGCCAATTCCGCATGAATTTTCACCAGAATCCTTGTTAGCTGAGCAGCTTTAACACTACCATGTTTCCACCATCCATCCCTACCATCATGAGGAGCTGTACTGGCTTGATAAGGCCTCAGAACTAGTGCTGGATTGATTAATCGAAAAAATCTGAGCTTTTTGGGATATTGGTATCAGAAAAATTCCTGGTGCTAAAAGGATTCTTTAAATTGTCTGTACTAATGATAAAATAATAAATGTTTATTGATTTTTAAGCTATCAGTAAAACTGAAATCTGTAGATTATCCCCCCTCACACACGCACACACACACACTTTTTATATTTGTGAAAATATATGCACGTATTACATGGGGTTTTACAGAAATGCAGAATTTCAAAAAACAAACAAAAGAAAACAAAACTTTATAGCTAAATATTTAGACATGCAAGTCCATAACTACCCCTACTCCATAAAAAATGAAAATAAAGAAAAATATTTATGGTGTATGTACCTGTGATATCATGCACCAAAAATCATGTAAATTGATCAAGTAATTTAAAAAAAAAAAAAAAAAAAAAAAAAAATTAAATTTTTATAGCTCAATGACGATTGCAGTGCCATTTTGCAGGACAGGGGAGATAATTAAAGTTTTGCAAAATGTAAAAAAGCTATTCTTAACATGACGATGGGATGGGGGGGCTACAAATTCCCATTAATAACTTACATTATTTTCTTTATAAAAGTAAAACTGATCAATTTAGTGATTTTTGAAATATGTTTTCAATAAGTCATGACACATACATCATAATGATTTTTCTGTATTTTCTTTTTTTTTATGGTGGAGTTTACGAACTAGCACTAAAAGAAAGTTTTATGATCTTAGAGAATCTAATATGATTTTTTTCTATAAAACACTTAATTTTATGTTCTTGCCAACATTTTCAATGTTATAATCATAATTTATTTATTCATGTGATATTTTTTTTAATAACATTTTTTTTTTATCTATATGTAGCATTTTATTTAAAATTTTGTTGTGGAGTTGCCTCCCTTTGAATTTGTAATTTTAGTTCTATTGTGATTTTCTTTGAAAATAGACAAAAGCCACATGAAATTATTAAATACAATGATAAAAATACTTAGTTGTGCAACTAAATTTGATTTGTAATATTTTATATGACCTTTTGGTTAAGTAAAATGTTTATACTTGAGTGAATGTTTGTATTTTACAGCTTTTAATATTGGCTTCAGTGTGTGTGTGTGTGTATATATATATATATATATATATATATATATAGTAATTTATAAAATATATATGGCGATTAAGCTACACTGAATATTCTGCGTTTCATCCAACTATAGGATTCGTCAGGCTTATGCATAAGCCTGACGAATCCTATAGTTGAATGAAACGCAGAATATTCAGTGTAGCTTAATCGCCATATATATTTTATAAATTACTAACTAGCTCTACCTACGTATTGAGCACTTTTGAAGTAAATACTTAAAGTTTACGCATAAATCTATACTTTCGTATATTAAATTTATGCAAATAAATGAAGTAGTTATATATATATATATATATATTAGTGTTCAGACGATTAATCAGATTAGGAGTTGAGAAAATCAGAGCTTTTTGAGGTATCGGAATTAGAAAAAAATGTGTGCGTTTTCGCTGATGCCAATAAAGATTCTGTTACCTGTTTTGTTTATTTTTTATTGGTTTCTTATTACTCCCACTAAAGGTTAGATTGCAAATATTTTAATAAATTTAAGTTACAAACAAAATTAAACTATATATCACCGACAGAAGTGTATTTTTTAGGTCGGCAAAAATATATACTTTAAATCACCTGAGTTTTATTCTAATTTTAAGAAAAACAACTATATTGCTTAATATCTTGTGATTTTAAAGGAATTGATAATTGTATCAGAATCTGAAAAATTTTGGAATTGTCCCATCACTAATATATATATATATATATATATATATACTAGCTGACAGCCCGGTGTTATCCGGTCGTACAATACGCTTAAACATGTCTTTTAAATTCATGCAGATTGCATATGTATTATTATAGAATCAATCCTCTGTTGATTGTTATATTTTATGAGGAATAATTTGCCTGGTGGACTAATTTGAAAAAAGACAAGGCCGATAGCCATTAGTCGCATGCTCTCGTGTAATGAATGAATGCGTGAATGTAGGATTGACATGAAATTCTTAAAGATAAACTAAAATTACCAGAAAATGGGCTGTAAGGACTTAAATAAATAAAAAATAAATGACTTAGAATGACTTTAATAAACTTAAGGATGAATTGAATGACCTTAAGAATGACTTGAATGCTTAAAAAATAACTGGAATCCTTCAAAAACAACTTGAATGATCTGGAGAATGACTTAAATGGTTTTAAGACTGACTGGTTGTAAAGTGGGTAATCATTTTACATTAAATTAATACAGAAAAGTGATCCCCCACTTTATATCACAAAGTTGCAAACATAAGTACAGCATGTAGTAAGAACAGATACTACACTTTGATCTTGGCTAAAAGGTCAAGAAAAGAGTATTTATTTACTCCCCCACCGAGCAAATTAGGCACAAGGCCGATTTTTAAAGTGAGGGGTGAAGGGGAAATGGGGACCAACTCCCCAGGGAGTAGGGGAGCTGAATAGTGACAATTGGTATGAAGGGTTGCCCCTACATTGACCAAGGTCTTATATGTGAGGTTGTCCCCACAATTGGTCTTTGCTTGCAGTATCTGCCGGAACAGATACTACACTTTGAGGTATTTATTTGCTCCCCCACTGAGCAAATTAGGCACAAGGCCGATTTTTAATGTGAGGAGTGAAGGGGAAATGGGGACCAGCTCCCCGGGGAGTAGGGAGCTGGATAGTTACAATTGGTATGAAGGGTTGCCCCCACATTGACCAAGGTCTTATATGTGGGGTCGGCCCCACATTTGATCCCAGCCCGAAGACCAAGAAAAGCTTAAAAAGCTAAGAACAGCATTTATTAACAACAGACCTTTGATCTTAACCAAAAAGGCCAAGCACAAAAGTGTTACGGACAGACCGACCTACTGACGGACTGACTTATAGAGTCGCTTGCACGCGACTAAAAATAAAGTAAAATAATAATGATAATGTTGTTCATCAAATTCCGTCTGTGTTTGTTTACAATATCATGTCAGCTGATATTTGGGATTGATGATCCTAAACATAGTCTTTCTTCTGTTATAGATTAAAAATAATTTTTTACAAGGGAATATTTTACGTTACACCGGCCAGTGTAATGTAAAATATTCCCTTGTAAAAAATTATTTTTTATCTCTAAGAGAAAGACTATCGTATATTTTTGCATAAGTAGACCGTCAGATAAGTCGAGGTACAAAATTTGAGCAAATTTTAATAAATTTATCATATATCGGTTGTATAAGACGACTGCTAAATCACGAAACCATGTTTGTTTAGCCGAGGTTAGAGATTGCAACATCCGATATCTAATGAAATATTAATTTTTAAAGATGATTTTTTAACTTTAAGTGTCGTCTTATACGCTGAAATATACGGTAATTTTAAGATTAGACTTTTTCAATTTTTGATGCTTATTGGATGAATTTCGGCACAAAACGTATCTAAGAACACTGCCAGACATAAAATTTACCTTCGTGTGAAATTTGCAAAAGAATTTGGAACCTATGAGGAAGAAACTCTCTCTCTCTCTCTGTCTCAGACACACACACACACACGCACACGCACACACACACACACACAGTGACTTTTATAAAATAGTGTGTGTGTATAGCGAGGGAGAGATATGTTTATTTGCTTTTGTTTGCGATAATTTGAATGAATTCCATTATTTATAGAAAAGTGCATTTTTACCTAAATGTGAGTTGGGAATAATTTTCTTTTTTAACAATTTGTTACTCCCAAATGGGTAGCGGCAAACGGGGAAAATTATTCCTGACTCGCATTTAGGTAAAAATGCACTTTCATATAAATAATTGAATTCATTTAAATTATCACAAATAAAAACAAATAACATCTACACAAAACGTGATACATCCAGCAGTTGTGCGAGATAGCCTAGTGGTAGAGGTTTAGGCTTCTAACCATGGGTCCCAATTTTGAATCTTGCTAGATTCAGCCACTCTGATGAGTCATAGATGTCGAAACATGTGTTAGTGGATAACTATATATATATATATATAGTTAGGTAGAAAAAATCGAATAGTGCTCAATTATTTAATAAAATTATGTCAAACATAGTGCCATAGGTTTCAAGTTTAGAGCAGGCCCAGATCGGAAACTTTTTTTTTAATTTATTCTTTTTTTTTGCTGGGATTGTTTGTTTATAAATAAGTCACTAATTAATAAAATAGGAAAAATGGAGGGAACAAGAAACAAACTATGAAAAAAAAAAAAAATGGATGGTATATTTACTGTTGCATTTCAGTAGTTTGAGGCAAGGGGAAAATATATCAAATATTAGAAAGAAAACTTAATGACAAAGCAATTTTTTTAATCATACTTCTAGCTTTCCTCTTCAATCACTAGAATCTCATGTAATGTTGTGATTTCAGAATATTTCCAGAATATTTCCAGAATATTACCTCTTTGTCAAGTATTTGTTTATCTGCTGCAAAGAGTCTCTCTCTTGCATGTTTTTGTTAGTTTATAATGTTGCAATCAATAGTTTTCGTATTTTATGCAATTGCAGACTCTGCATTCATTTCTTTGTATTTATTTTAATTTAGTTGAAAACCCATCCCAGAGAAAGCTAACCAAACATAGGGAGTCCAGTCAACTTTATTAGTTTAACTATAACAAGGCGGAAGGCAGGGGCATATATACTTATGCATTGTTTTTGTTATGGTGTAAATTTTGTGACGTTTTGTTTCTATCATTTCTTTCTCACTTGTCTTTTATCAATATCTCACTGAAATATTGAAATAGAAATTTCAATATTTAAGATTACATTATCTTTTATGATATGTTTTATTTAATTTTGGATTATATCAATTAACTATTATTGAAGATTTTAACTAAAATTTTAAGACGAAATAAATCAAATTGTTTTACGAGTCAGATTATGGAGAATCCAATTTTCAAGATTCCAATAATTTTATATTTAAATAAAACAGTTACCGGATTTCCTGCCACATAAGACAAATTTTTAATATTTTTTTTCCCCCATTAAAAAAAAAAAAAAAGTTTCCATCTTATGATATGAAGGTAAGTTTTCGCAGCGGTTTGATAATAATAATAATTCTTTGCACGTCTTAGAATCATGTGATCATACGACAGTTTCTCACTTTTTTGCTTCCCCGACAAAGGAGGGATTCGACCTAGTAATTCACTCTCGTTTGTCCGTTCGTTTGTTCGCACTTTTCTTAATAACCACACCTTGGACTTTTTAAAAATTTTGCATAGACATTAGCCATGGTAAAAGTATATTTTTGCCAGAATGGATTTTCCGGGATAATTCTGGTTCCTCCCCTCTCTGGGGGTGGGGTGGGGGCATGATAAGGGTAAAATAGCTCCTAAATCATCTGCTTTTTTGTTTATGCGCACTTGAATCGTTTAGAAATTTTGCACAAACATTAGTCATGGTGAAAATAAATTTGGACCAAATAACGATTCTAGGCTGGCTTCACTTAAAAAAGGACAGACTTCAGGTGACACCGCTTTAATCTTCACCTTGGTACATTCCGGCAGTTTTTGTGACAAAGAGTGCATTTTTTTTAATATTTACACAATTTTAATTAATCTTTGGATTGATATTTTTATTCAAAAAATTAAATAAATTATAATAATTTCTTTAATAAAACTATTTAAACCAAAATTCGGTTTGATATTTAACGAATATCATATTTAAAATTGTTGCGGGAAAGTAATTGTTTACAAGTAATATATTTATATATTTACAAAACAAAACCAAAAAATAACAATAATCGATGTAATAATTAAAAATTTAGAACCTTTTAAATAATTTTTTTAAGTGCAGAAACAAATATAAAATAAGTGACTTGTTTTGCGGATTTTTACAATGAAGATTGCTTTTTTTTTAATATAGTGCTTTTTTTCTGTGTGCATTTTTTTTCTGTGTGCATTTTTTTCTGTGTGCATTTCAATGTTTACTTAGTTATTCTTTAAAACATTAACTTTAGCGACAATAAATTGTTTACTGATTATCTTGACTAAGAGTGTTTTTTTTTTTTTTTTTTTTTTTTTTTTTTTTATATAATAATACTAATAAAAACTTATTTATCCACAACCAAAATTTGAAAATAATAAAAAAAGTAAAACTTTAAAATTTTCAAGTGAATTTTTTTGACACAAAGTTATTTATATATTTACAAAATGGTTTAATTTTGGGGCAGATTTTTTCAAATTGATATATTTATCAAAAATATAATGAAAAAGAGTTCTATTATTTATTTGCAACCAAGATCGATTTGCTTTTATGGAGAGTGCATTTGTTGACAAATTTTTTAAATAAAACTATTTGAACCAAAATTTTGATAGATATTTTTGCCTTGGTTTTAAATGGTTTTATCATAAAATTTTGTAAATAAACAAACTCTCCATAAAAAATATGATCAAATTATTCACGACCGGGATTGATTTTTATGTAGAGTACATTTATATATTTACAAAACAAAAGAAATAATAACAATAAAAGAAAGTGAAAATTTAGGACACTTATGTGTCATGTTGGTGGTCAGTGAAGGAGAAATCTTTCTATACTGGGATAATTTTTATGCATAATAAAATCAGAAATACAAGCAACAAGTATAAAGGGCCGAGATTTGAGAAATCCATTATTTTATTTACATAAATGTTTTAAAGAATAATTAAATAAATATTGACTTGTATTAAAAATGCACACAGAAACAGGATTCTACATAAAAAATCAATCTTGGTTGCGAAAATCCGTGAAACATTTCCAAACATCAATTAAAGTTGTGTGAATCTATTTTTACTATCGTTTTTACCTTTTTCAAATTTTGGTCCTGTATCAATCACACTTTTTATTATTATTATATATATATATATATATAGATGGAATACTGTTGCCATATCTGGGCAGGAGCTGCTAAAAACAGCCTATCCTGCCTTGACAGAGTACAAAATAGACTTTGTGGCTTAGTGGGGGATGCCCTTTTCTCTACCCTGCAACCTCTCTCCCACAGAAGAGACGTTGCGAGCCTATCCTTGTTTTATCGTTATTTCCATGGCAGGTGCTTGTCTGAACTCCAATCTCTGGTCCCCCCCTCGCCAATCTTTCACGAAAAACACCCGTCTAGCTGAATCTACTGTGAAAAATTTCCCCCACTCTATATCTGTGCCTAAATCAAAACGCAGATTCCATGAACAAAGCTTCTTTCTTAGAACTGCACGCCTGTGGAACTCTGTTCCGTTTGCCTGCTTCCCACCGGACTACAACTTGGATGTCTTCAAGTCCAATGTTAACAAATTCCTAATGAACCGCCCCCTTAAGTAAACACTTCATCAAATCTCCACACTAACGTAATGTACTTGCAATAACCCTTATCCCTGAGTGGCTTTCGCGCCTTGATAAGTGGTGATCACTGTGTAAAAAAAAAAAAAAAAAAAAATACACACTCTTAGTAGTGACAATCAGAAAAAAAATTATTGTTGCTGAAGTTAATGTTTTAAAGAATAATTAAATATTGACTTGTATTAAAAATGCACACAGAAAAAAAACATGCAACATAAAAAAAATCAAGATTATATAATATATATAATAATAAAAATATATATAATAATAAAAATATATATAATAATAAATATATATATATAATAATAAAAATATATATGATAATAAAAATATATATAATAATAAAAATTAACGCGGACATCCAAACAATTCAGTTATTTTATTTGTTTCTGTCCTTAAAAAGTTTGGTTTTAATTGTTTTAATTAAAGAAATTATTTATTTTTATATATTTATTTTTAAATAAAAATACCAATCCAAAGATTAAAGTTGTGTAAATATATTAAAAAAAAAAAAACGCACTTGAATGAAAACCGCTTGAACATACCAAGGTGAAGGTTAAAGAAACAGTGTCACCCGACATCTGTCCTTTTTCTAAGTGAAGCTAACTAGCCCGGGGTCCGTATTTCCTGCTTGGTCTGTAAATTTTAGCCAGAATGGAATTATTCACTTGTGAAGGGGGACCCCGCATGCTTGGCTTGTTTTTAATGCAGCTTTAATTGCATTATTGTATCTTGAAAGATCTTTCAAGCTGCACCGGTTGGGCAGTAAAAAGCAGACGACGCAGTGTTGCATTGTATGATCCTCCTCTTTATATTCGCAAGATGATTGTGTAGCATCTTTTGATCACATCATTCCTGTTCTCAGGCAATTGAGCATTTTCCACTTGATCCAGGGTGATTCTGAACCAAGAGAGTGGACCTCAGAAAGGAAGATTCCCATCTCAGTAATGAGGGGGGGGGCACTAGCCAGCTGGTTCACAGCTATAGTCTGGCCGCTTCGTGAAATATTGTTAGGGGGTTTGACATGGCCGAGAACAACGACAGCAACGAAAAAAAGCAGTGAGGCTCTAAAGAAGAAAGATCTGAATGTCATGGCTGGCAGGCGTTCCGTTGATCCTGAGAGGGCTCCAATATTGTCCACTTTCGGAATTGTGTTCTATTTCCAATCATATTGTTGTTGTTGAGATTGATTTTTTCCTGTAAAGTCTTCTATTGATCGTCCTTTCTTTAGAAAGATGTTTAACTACAGGAAAGTTGATTAGGATGAGCTTTGCAGCTTCCTACATGGCATCCTATCTTTGGTATGTCCCCGAATGCTGTTGCTAAGGAGGTTGCTGACTTCTTGCTATAATTGACATTCCTCATAAGTTTTAAACTAAATCTTATTCTCATCCTTAATTTTCCTCTGTTTGTATTTCTGCCATTCCCCATCCTAACCATTATTTTCATCAGCATCTTTTGGATGGTTCTGAGACTTTTAGATAATCTTACAGAAGAGATTGCAATGCCTGCAAGAAGTCAATCTCTGAGACTAAATCTAGCTACTCTCAAGAGATTTTATAACTATCTCATCTCAAAAAGGTTGACTTTCATGATTTTTGGAGAATATACAAGAGTCTTGTTAATATTTTTGGAGAATCTATAAGTGTGGTTAATAGCGGCAAGTCTGCTATTCCTCTATTTAATGGTCTTCAGGTTATTTCATCTTCTAAGGATACGAGTGATTTCTTTGCTTGTCTTTTTTTTGCTAACAATTTTTCTATTGATGAGTCTGGTGCTGTTCTTCCTGATTTTCCTTTGAAAAATTGAGAAATCTCTTGATTCTGTAATTATTTCAAACATGGTTGCTAGATGTTTTTCTGATCTTAACAAGTCTAACGTTTCTGGTTCACTAATTCAATTCCTATTCTCATTCTCAAATACTCCTGAACTTTATTCTATCAAAGTGATTCAATCTCTGTTTGCCTCTGTCCTGTTTTTCTTACTCGAAGGAATCCTCTTTTGTCTCTCTTTAAAAATCCTGATGATCAATCTGACCCAATTAAGTATCATCCTTTGTATTACTTGTTTTGATCAAACTATTGTTCTCATCTTGAGTGTTATTTGTGCAACGTTTTGGTCGATGTAGCCTTCGACCTTTGTCAGGCATGTTGGTTGCCATCTTGAAAAAGAAAGGAGAAAAGTTACTGGCTCATTAAAATTCCAATGGTAGAAGAGAGATAATCCCCTGCCAAACTTTATTAGTTACCTCCCTTTGTCAACCAAATTTTTTCACATGACTGAAACTACAGCGATCCTCCCCACCCACCAAATCCAAGAATACGAAACCATTTACAGAGCTAGTAACTTTTTTTTTTTTTCTAAGATGGCGACCAACATGCCTGACGAAGATCGAAGGCTACATTGACCGATATATTGCACAAATAACACTCAAGATGAGAATAATAGTCCAATCGAAACAAGTAATACAAACAATCAGCCTTAATCTCAAAAATTCAGAACCAAGTAACATCCTGTTAGTCTCAGAAAATATTTTTGAAAGATTGGTCAACAGCAAGTTTGTTCACTTTAGGAATGTCGGGGCCTCTTTAATAATGTTCAGTATGGCTTTTGTGGTTTTCGTTCGACAGCTGCACTTTTAACTATTGTCACTCTATCTATTTAAGCCAACTATGTGCAAAATTTTAGCATCACAACTAGCTAAACAGATCGACTAATCTGTAATAACTATATTCTTCTCCTCATCGGTTTAACATCCATTTTACATGTTTGTATGTATTGGATGGCTTTTAGAAATTGACTTCTAAATTAACTCTGGCCAAGTCTTTATCCCTCTTTCCCACAAGAACAAGGTTCAAAAAAGTGTTTTCAATCTAATAGGTCCCACTTTGTCAACTAAGCTCCAATCCCTGTCCCATCACCATAATGTTGTATCTCTGTGCCTGTTTTACAAGTATTTTAATGGAATGTGCTCTGATGACTTGTTGCACTTGTGCCCCCTCAACATAGATATCCCTGACAAACCCACTTAACAACGAAATCACACCCCTTCACTTTTGAGGCCCCTAAATACCAGAAAGCTTTCTGCTATAATAGTAGTTTCTTCCCTCGAACAGCTGAACTTTGGACTTCCCTATCTGCTTCCCTGACTGTACTGATATGCAGAAGTTTAAATGTAATGTAAACCAACATCTCGTTAATCTTTCCTGGGCATCGTCCCAAATAGTATCCCCTTATATCCAAGTGGCATTATGCCTTGCTAAAGGTGAACATGAGTAAAAAAAAAATAATTTTTATCACTTCCATGGCTATGGGGAGGGCATATCAATAGAGAAAAGGAATCCCTAATGGTAACCGCCAAAAAACAACACAGAACAAACGAAATAAAAGTCAAGATAAAAAATCCAAGAAAATGACAAATGTCTCCCATCTCACTCTTCTATGTGGCAGAGAAAATACGGTACGATCAAGTGTTCTGATGTTTACGGTTCTCGTCCGAATTGTGTACCGATTTATTTTCACAACTGCATGTGACGTGTACGTGTGTGTAGCTGTTTGTTTTTTGTTTTGATTATGCCCCATAATTCTGTGCCATTTTCTTTTTCCAGAAAGTTCGTCCCTAGATGAAAGTTGCAGTTAGCCATATTGATTGGATTGCTAGAAAAAGTGATGTATGATACAGAGTGAGTATACTATTGCTGCACATTGCTTACCAAAAAACTTTCTTTTTCTCTTGTAGAAGTTGAAAAGGAACTTGAAAGTGAGAAATGGCGGACTCCAGATAAATCCAAGAAAGCTCGGGCCCAAAGTCTTGATAGTTCTGAGCATGTTGGTATTGATGGTCGGACTAGTGCAGGTAAACACTGACTCCACGTATTGCCCTGAGGGTTGTCTCACTCCTCATTTTAATGCACACTTTCTGAATGTTGCAAAAACCCTGATGACAGAACTTTGGATAGGCAACAATTATCATCTTCATCATTATCATCGTTTATTATTACTAATTATTCCTAAATATTTAACATATACGACAAAAATATATTTAAGCAACTTTGTATACAAGTTGTAAAAAAGAAAGATTTAAAAACAAAAATATCCTATTTCTGATTGTGTGCTCTAGCAGTCGGCTTTCTGTCTGTCGAAAATGCTGTTTCTTTCGTTTATAAGAACGGCAAAGCTTACTAACTTTAAAAAAAAAATTTTTTTATTTATATTTTCTGCTTTTTATTTTCTATTTTTTATTTATTTATTTTTTTTTTAACTCAATGTGCTGCTGCTTTGGTTGCTATACTTTTGGTGTTATTTAATTCCTTTTCTTTTTTGTTTTCATAACAAAATTCGAAAAAGTAAATTAAAAAAATATAATCTAGCTCCATTTTTTTTTTCAAAAAAAAAAAAAAATGGTTTTTAAAAATATTAAAAAAAAAAAAAAAAAATGACAAAAAAATTTTTTTTTTCAATGTTGTCGTGTGCTAATCTGTGGACTTCTTTGGCTGACCAATATTAATTATATACACACGCACACGTATTGAGCACTCCTTCTAGGAATGTCTATATGACCTAGATGTGCTACCTCCGGGTGTGGTGCATTGACCCCTTCTCCTTTCTTTCCTCTGCCCAACTCCAGAATGTGATGAATTTTTATCCATTCATATTTTTTAATTTTTTAAAAGTTTTTTCTTTCTTAGAGACAACGGCAGTGGGCAACAATGTCTAACATGTAAAAAAAAATATATCTATCTATCTGTCTATATATATATATATATATATATATATATATATATATATATATATATATATATATAAAGACACTGTTGGAATATTATTGAGTAAATTATGACAGCTTTCTTCCCTCCTGATGGTTGCAGCATGAGTATCCATGGGATTGCTAAGATTTAAAAATCGATACATGTAATGCAATTGACTTTTGCTTTGAGTATATTCAAAGAGAACCCCTAACTCCACTACAATCACCAAAACTCTTTCTCTCTCTCTGTCCCTCGTCTCTTTTTTTTTTTCTGCTTGTTTACTGTCTTTTCTTTTTCTTCTCATCAATTTTACGGTGTAGATAAAAATACACTTGCATGTACAACTTTATCTCACATTGATGAAGATACCAAAAAATCATTTTTTTTTTTTATTTAAAAAAAAAAAGAAAAAAAATCTCCACATTAAAATTACTTATGTTTTTTTGTTTTTTTTAAAACTTACCCCCAAATTTAAAAAAAAAAAAAAAAAAAAAAAATTAATACAAAAAAAAAATAAATAAATAAAGCTAGTGAAATTATTCCAAAAATAATCTTTTTATAGGATTTATTTTGTAAAATAATTTCTTCTTTCTTAACCCCCTGCCCTTCATCCCCAAATGCGTAATCTGTCATGTGACCACATATTTCATCCTATCTGGAGTCTGAAATTAAAGCAGCCTATTTTATTGCTAACAGCTTTTTTCAGTGTCTGTTAGTAACAAAGGGAGATAATCCCCTACAGGGCCAGTTTCATAGTGGAACTCTTTGATGGTGCTTTGAATGTAGCTCCTTTTGCAACGTACTGGTCTACATCAGCAAAACCAAACAAAAAAGCAATCTTGTGGTCATGTCTCATCATGCCACAATTTCCTGCCACAGCACTATTGTTTAAGTTGTCTAACAATATGTCGTTACCATCGTTAACAATTATCAGCAACAGTAATATTAATAATAGCCTAAGCAAACTAATAGATAAAATGCCAAATGTTGCGAAAACTCACCAGCTTGGAAAGTTCTAGTGCTCTCACACCGCCTGGCACTACTAATGAATGACTAATGTTGAAGTGTTATGCCATTCCTTGAATCCGCTTGTCTTACTGAGTTGACAAAGTCATTTGGTTGTTGTTGTTGTTGCAGGTCCTACACCTCCGGCGGGGCGGCGTGCTCTCCTTGCTCTTGACGACTCTGACAAGCGACAGGTTGCCGATATTCTCCAGAGAAAATCATCGCGAAAGAAGACTCCAGCACCAGTGCCTCCCCAGCGTACAACGTCGTTTCGGGGCCAACAATCACTCGACTCGTCCGAAATGGAGTCTGAACTGAAAACGAAAATAAAACAACAGAAAGCTAAGATTGAAGCTGCCACATTGCACGAACACTCGGCTGAGAACTCGGTCTCATTGGACCAGGATAGTTATTTTGATAACCACGTATTTTCAAAGACTAAACATCTCTCGTTGAAAGGGAGTTCCCCTAAGTCGTTCCGGCGGCACGATAACGATACATTTCAAGATAAACTTGAAGACGGTTTCCCACGCCAGATGATCGAAAGTTTTAAAGGTTTGCATATTGACAAGTCTAAGTATATTATTACAGATTTAGGAAATAAAGGCCTGCGACCCCCACCAGGTCATTTTAATCACCTCATCCCGGCTGAGCTCCAACCTGAAAGACCAAAGATAGACAAAGAAACAAGCACCAGCGAGGAAAGCATTGAAGCAGTAACCATACATGGAGGTTGCTATCCCAAGGTGCCACAATCTTTGCCCACTCAGAGGTCATTCAGTTCAAAGAAGGGCAAGTCATTTACAGACAGCAGCCAAGGTAGTGAGAATTCAACGGACCACGATAATTTTGTCAATGTAGGGAAACTAGATGCAGATAATGTGAAGAAAACAATTAGTCGTTACGGGACCATCCCGAAGGGTGTCAGAATTGGTGCTTACCTTAAATCCATGGAAGACGATCCAAATCAGACTGACCAGCGGGACAACAATATAGATGATGTCGATTCGGGGACAGACACTGCCAGCGTGACGTCATGTCCCCCGATACCTACCACCGCTGAGACGCCGGGAGACAGCAGTAAGGAAGATGACAACAACAGCATCGGTATCAAACAGGAACACAACCTGAAACCGTCAGCTGTTGTAAAGTCTCAATCTTCGCAGATGTTGGTTGACAACCAAAAATCCCCTCTTACTGGCTTACTCCAACGTCAAAAGTCTGATCTTACTTATGGTAAAGTGCAAGGGGTGAAGAATGACTATTCCCCGTCGAAACCCGAGAATAGCATTTTCTCCGGATTACCCGCTGTAGCAAATAAGACGGATGATGCTGCAGACTCCAACAAACCTCGACCAAGTCCTCGATTCTCTCACGTGTTTGACGACTCAAATGATACGAAGAAAGACGAAAAGAAAGAAAACAAGAAATTCCCGAATAAACCTCTCAAATCTCCAGATGAATCCCCCACAGAGTCACGTAGCCTTCATAAAGCTGGCCAACCGTTTCCGTCACGGCCACCAGGCCTAGCTCATGTGAACGATACGAGTCCGACAAGCACAGAATCAACCCTGGTCAGTAGTCCTGACTCGGTTGTCGAGAAATCGAAAGGAGATGTACGCTCACCACCCCCAAGACCCCCAACACGGGCCAGAGTCTCTGGGACAGATTCAGAAGATACCAAATCTGCTAAAGAAGGGGATGACAATGTTGTAACATCAGGGGTCTTGTCCAAGCTGGCCTCCAAAGTGAAGCTGCCACTGTTACCCCCAACAAGTGAAACGGCCCCTCTGAAGTCCACTGGACGGGGTGTAGACATCTCTCGGGACGCTGAAAAAGTGTCTAAAGGGGACCATCCTGCTGAAAAGTTCAGCACTAACTCTGATAATGCTGCTGGCCGCATGACCCCAGGCATCACCCACAAACCCCCGCCTGGAAACCAAAGGGATGAGTCTACCCACAAATCCATGTTCCCTAGTCTTAGATCTGCACCTGCATCACTTCGTACGTCAGAGACCGACTCCTCGGACAGCAAAACCAACCAATCCAATCAGACTGCTGATAAAAACTCGGCTGCGGACTTACCCGTGTCGAAGGACTTAATTATTGAAGCTTCGGGACAGCTGGATGGTCGCATCGACTCTTTGGCTACCAGCAGTTCCAAGAGTTCTGGAGAGTTCATGGATCTCTCCAGACAAGTGCAAACGTTTCATGAAATGTGTTCTCAGTTTATTGACTCTTTACCGCCGCATGCAAAGTTCCACATTCGGGAACTGCTCACTCGGTTGCAGTCGTTTAGCCAAAACCTGAAGACGGTGTCGGGTAGTTGTTCGTCTGGGGGTTCTAACCTTCTAGATGACATTCAGAACACAAATAAAGAAATCCTTCAGGTTATACAGCGATGAGCTGTACCGTAAGGTAACACACACACACAAACACACATATGCACAGACACACACACAGACACACACACACACACACACACAAATATGCATAGATATTGAATGATGGTTATTAAAAAAAAGTATGGACAGCTGATGGTTTCAACCGACCATGAATGAACCAACTCACCCATCCATATAAGATCAGCAGTGCACCGTCTTTTTATCAAGACTTACATTTGAAGATATACAAAAGATGAATTTTGGGGTGGAAACTGCTACTCGATTTAAAAGTACAAAAAAGTTAAAAATTTAAAAAAAAAAAAAAAACATAATAAAAAAACAAAATTTATTTGATAAGAAGGGTGAATACTTTTTTGGAGTTGCTTCATTAGAATGTTTTGTTTTCATACTGTTTATGTAAAAGGTGTTCGACTGAAAGATTTTACATACACACATACAAACACACAGACATATATATATATTGTGGATACAGCCTGGACTGTCCCAAAGTATTGTTTCTTGATAAACAGCCTCTGTGCATAATTTTTTTTTTTTTTTTTTTTTTTGTATCAAGAAATCAATTACAAAACAAAACCAAAAAAAAAATTTAAAAAAAAAAAAAGAAGCAAAGTTATTCCTCATCCCAGCCATTTTGTGCGGCTGTGGAGAGTGACTATGTCAATGTCTGGTTGCCACGCTGTCTGAGGAGACACAGAAGGTCAAAGGTTAACTCTAAGGACTGTTTGGGGGTAAGAGAGTATTTTATTTTTTATTTTTCGTGATCAAATTTGAAACATGGAAGGTGGAGAGAAAAAAAATGTTTAAAAATTTTTTTTTTTTTATTTTGTAATTTTTGGTTTTTAAACAAGAAAAATGGAGGGATTTTTTTTTTTTTTTCTAGCCGAACATTTCCTCACTGTGAAAATATGAACAAATTTAACTAAATTAAAAAAAAAAATGGATTAACTATAACAGAAAGAAAGATATAAACAAAAAGATTCTAGTATAAACAGAAAGCAAAAAAAAAAAAACACCGTTAAGATGTGTTGAGTTTTTTTGGCAACGGTGCGAGCTGTAATTTTGACAGTAAATTATGAAATTGATGAGAAAACAAGTGATGGGAATATTTTGACGTTTCTCGACTGACCCTCCCTTCCCAACCCCCCTTTTCTGAGCCTACTAATCTCCCTTCTGCAAGAAAGAAGAAGAAGAAAAAAAAAAAAAGCTTCAGTAATGTAAAGTTATTTTTCTTTTAATGTATAATTTATGAAAAAAAAAAAAAAAAATTTTCACAAAGAAAGAAATGTAAAAGGAGAAAAAATTCCAAATTGTTACCCTGTCTTTTGTCCAACCCCCTCCTCCCGGACTCCCCTCCCCCATTTTATTTCATTGATCAAAAAAAACAAAAAAAAACCTTCATTGGTGGAAGCTGGGTGGAACTTGTGCTTAGAAAGTGACAAATCTTTATCCATTTTTTTCTATGGAATTATTATTATTATTTTTTTTTTTTTAAATATTGTACAGCAAATGGCAGGTGATAGTTGTTCTCTCTGTCCGTAGAGTTCGCTGTCTAAAGTATCTGGACAATGGCCAGTCGACCACTCTTTCAGGGCAGCAGTGGCGGCAGGTCTGGGGAGGTGTACAGCACCCTTCTTTTCTTACTTAGAAAAATAGAAAGCGAAAACAACTTTTTTTTTTATTATTGGAATCCTTTGAGATGAGTAATTTGTATATTTATTTTTTTATTTGTGGACTTTTATCATCTTCATAGTTGTTGCTTCATGATGTTTTGGCCAACTATTCCCCTGACCTTTATTAGGTGGTTAACTGTGACAGGATAGGAATACTAAGTCTCTTAACCGTATCCTTAGTAAATACTGCCTTCCATAGTTGTTGTTGTCTCACCCTGTTTTGGCCAACTTCGGTGCACATGGCGTAGTGGATATCTACAATTCCAGGTGAGCATTGTCTGAAGATAACTGTTTCAATCCTACCCAAAGTCAGCCAGAGGATTAGTTGGCCAAAACAGGGTGAGACAACAACAACTATGGAAGGCAGTATTTACTAAGGATACAGTTAAGAGACTCGGCATTCCTATCCCGTCGCAGCTAAGCACCCGACGAAAGCCAGAGGAATAGTTGGCCGAAACGCTGTGAAACAACAAGTACGAAGACGAGGCTAATAATTCGTAAACAAATAGAAAACAACTTTGTAATGCAGTGGTGACTAAAACGAGAAAAAAAGAAACAAAATCTTAACAAGCAACATAATTGACGCCAAAATAGAAAATATTTTTTAAAAATGGTGGCACGTTCAAAGGTTTTTTTGTATGAGAAAATAGGTGAAGCTATTTTTATTTTTTTTCTATTTTCTTTTATTTCGGAATTTCATTCGCATTTGTATACATTTCAAGATGTCAAATATTTTTCTTTAAATCAAAAAAATAAAAATTTGAAAAATGGTGAGACTGATGACAAAGAGGTCAACAAACTTAGAGATACTCATGGGAAAATCAAAGTGATTATTTTTTTTAATTCTTTTTAAATCAATTAAAGAAAAAAAAAAAAGAAACAAGACGTATGCTGTGTGGAGGATACTTACCTCAAATAAATTAAATTAGAAAATGTTCTGTTTCATTTATTCCACAAGCAATAATGTTCTCTGCTGGCTAACAAAAAATTAGGATTATATAGTTCTTATATATATAATGCTATGGAGACAGAATGTATGAACGAGAGAAAAAAGCGAACACCAGAATAAGAATCAAATGTGTCAAAACTTTCACTTGATTTTTATTTCTCTGTTTGTCTGCTTTTCTATCTTTTATGCATAGATGATGCAATTGTATGCCGATTATCCATCCATACCGGCGGTTTCCCAGGACAATAAATGTTTGGATACTCCTTCATTGGTATCTTGTCTAATAGTACCATCCCAAGACAAATTTAGCATCCTCCAAGCAGGCTTGTTCCATTAGACTAGCCACTGATGAAGGGGTAATATTTAAACATGTACTGCCTCGGTAAACACCAGTACAACTGGATAATCAGTACATAATTGTATTATAATATGAATATATTATGCTATTATTAATACAGTTGAGCACTCTGTAATTATTTTTCATACACATTGTAATTATATATATATATATATATATATATATATATATAGATAGATATATATTTCATTAAATATAATTATATATATCTATATATATATACATATATATATATTTCATTAAATATAATTATATATTTAATGAAATATATATATATACATATATATATATTTCATTAAATATAATTATATATATATATATATATATATATATATACATATATATATATATTTCATTAAATATAATTATATATATATATATATATATACATATATATATATATTTCATTAAATAAAATAGATTTTTTGTCTATTAATTCTATTTTTGATCTTTTCCAATTTTCAAACAACAGTCTTCTACTTCTGTCAGGAACTGGCTGATATAATCGCCATATTTATCGTAAGTCTGAGTACTTTCCGATCTTTGAGGGTTCATCATCAGGGATAGATTAATCTCACTGGTTTTGAACAATTTATATTATTTATATTGTATAATTTATATAAAATTAATATATAATTTTATATTGTATAATTTATATAAAAAGTATGTGGATTACATCGGCCAGTTCCTGCCAGAAGTGAAGACCGTTATTCGGAAGTTGGAAAGGACTTAAAATAGACGTTTTTTGTCTATTAATTCTATTTTATTTAATGAAATATGCCTAAAAGAAAAAATGCTGCCTAAATATACACACACACACACACACACATCCACACACACACATATATATATACACCTACATGCATGCATAGTAGTAGTATAAAATATACTTATAGCAAGTGAGCTACATAGAAATGTGCATTTCCTTGCATCAAATGAATTCATCAGATGAACTTTAGTTAACTTGAAGAATTACTTTGATGGAGTGAAATACAAATGCTTCTATAGCTCACTTGCCATAAGCATATTTTGATCTCGCTATTAAACTATTCATGTATTGAGAACTGTTGAAGTAATTACTTTAACAAAAAATGTTTATGCAGTATATTATAGGTGTATATGTAATATATTATTACATATTATTTTTGTTGTAATAATTACTTGAACAGTGCTCAATATATGAGTAGAGTTTAGTAGTAAAAATATACTTATGCCAATTTATTTATATATATATGTGTGTGTGTGTGTGTGTATATATATATATGTGTGTGTAGATGTAATGGTATACATGTGAAATAGCGTAATGATATGATTTCGATGAAATGCCCAAGATAAAAAATGGAAAGAAAGGAATGAACAAACGTTCAACTCAAGTTCAAGTCATGTGGATGGTACGTTCACTCATGAATGAACTTTATGTTAAACTTTTGTATTTGTTGTCAGTTTGTTCCTTTTATCTTTTTTTTTTTTTAGGATATTTGTTTATACGTGTAGCCGGCTAAAACACCAAAACTAGAATATTTAGACAAAGCAAACCTATATTAATTCAGCATCTCAATAGCATATATGTGTATATATATATATATATATATATATATATATATATATATATATACATAAATAAAAATTAGTTAATGGAAAAGTGAATAAGGCAACATGCAAGTAGAAATAAGTATACAAATGCATCATTGTTTGATCATATTCATTCGATAAAACGGATTTTATTACACAGAACTCGATAGTTTATTTTTCTTCATTGTATAAAATGTTGAGTTTTGTGTAGTAAAGCTCATTCTAGCAAATAAATCTGGTCAAACCAATCAACCGAAATATTGTGTCCATTCAGTTTTGCTTATCCATATTTTCATAAACTAATTTTCCATTTTGTCTGAAATTTCATTTCATATTTATTCCCTTGCATGTATGTGTGTGTGTGTATGAGTGCATTGATTAATATAAAGTTCATTGTTCAAAAACAAGTTTGTATTCCTTGTTGTTGAACAATAAATTTTGTAAATGTTAATTTGCATTTAACTGTTCTTTCTCAATTATTAAGATTTTTTTCAAGAGACTAGAAATATTGATACTAATATTTATTTTACCATTTGAATACACATATACACACACATATATGATTTCATGTATTTACATAAAATTTTATGTATCTATTTTCAATATTTATTTCAATAGTTTTCAATACGTGAGTCGAGCTTGATAGTAAGTTTTGAAAAATTTTGCCATATTTTCAAAACTTAAAAGAATATTTAAGCTTATGTTATTAAACAAGTCAGTTTTGGTTTTAAAGAGACTGAAAATTTTCTTTTTATTTCTCGAAATTAGCAAACCCAGTTTTAACAGATATTTGTCCTTATTTCCAGATCAATTATTAATAGCAACTAAATCCGTATAAGTATTTTCACCATAACAAATTAGATAAAACCATAATAATTCAATATATGCGACTGCTTGTCTTGAAAATGAGTACATTTGTGAAATATTCCTAATGAAATTAGTTGGTTGTGCTACATACTTCTTCCACTGTCCGGTCAGAGTATGTCAGCTGACTACCTCAGAATAATATTGTTATGGTCACAAAGGTGTAGTGTCCAAAGTCAGTTCAACTCCCTAAAAACCACACAGCTAAGCCATTCTGCTTTCACTGCCTGTGATACATCTCTCTCTCTCTCTCTCTCTCTTGACCATCTGACCATGTTTCTCGGATCTGACCATGTTCAAATTTTTAACAATTCACCAACAAAGGCAAAAAAAAAAAAAAAAAAAAAATAGCCTGCATCAACTTGAATTCTCACATACGTCAATTAACCCATTATTAAAATAATTAAAAAAAAAAAAATAAGATTGGAAATGCTTTCTGACATAATCTTTCCCCCATTTTTTTTTTCTTTCTTTTTTTTTTTAATTAAATCTGCTATCCTAACCTTTTTCAATCATTTTATAGGCTGACGATTCAATTTTGACCATAAAAAAATTACTTAAATTTCATTTTTACAAGCACTTCTGACTCCAGCCATATTTTATCATAGTTAAAAAAGAAAAAAACCCATAAAATCCACTTTTCATTCATACCTCCACCTCTCTCTTTCTATTGTGTATATAGAAGTTGTACTGCAGTGCTCACATCAGTATTATGATTGAAAACAAACAAGCAAAACAGTTGATGCTGATAGTAACCCCTGAAACACCTCTGCTATTTCTTTGTGACCAAATTGTTTTTGCCGATACTCTACATTTTCTGAAAGCTTTTCTTGTATGATGCAATGTGTGTATGCCTGTGTGCGAACATAAATGATGGATGTGTATGTATGCTTAGCATGCGTGTTTTATATTGCCTCAATGTCAGGTCACATCTTTTCCGTTAATAATAGCCAATAGGCAAAATCCTCAACATATCTTGCCAGAGCCACTGTTCTTCCCAGTTTGGTGAAGTGCCTATCACGTGATGCTGCCTCGGGTGGTACTCCCCCTGCTACCACCATTTTTCTTTCACTCTTTCTAAGAAATATGTTTTTTTTTTTGTTTTTTTTTTAAAGAATCATGATCATACTTATATTTACAACTAGATGCCTGGATATTTTTGTTTTTCAACTGCAAGTGTTAGAACGAGAATAATTATGCATATTGAAAAATAACTATTTTAATCAGTTTATTTTAGTTTCACTTTTATTTTTTTTTTATCGTTTTGAAAAAATATGCAAATATTTGGTTATTCTCCTCATATTAAAAATCAAGAAAATCTGTATGATGTATGTAGCCATGATGAAACGAAATTATCATATTCACAAAAATCACATAAATTAATCAAGTAGTTTTATTTTTAAATAAGAAAATCAAATTTTATGAATAATGGAAGAGTGGCTATCTTGTCTGCCATTTTGAAAGCCAAGGGAGACAACTCAGTTATTCAAACTTGTAAGATTCATGTTGTAATATTTAAAATTACCATTAATCATGTAAAAATGATTTTCTTTATAAAAATATAACTAGTTGATCAATTTACATGAATTTTGGAAGATGATATCTTTGTTTCATCATGGATATGTACATCATGCATATCTTAATGTTTTTTTTTTTTTTTAATATAGGGGGAATTCTGGACAAGTATTTAATGTTTATTAGAAAGGATTTCTTGTTCTCAAATTCTATTGACAGTTTAAAACAATTTTAAATCTCTTGCAATGAAACTTTATTTCTATTATATCAATGTCAACAGTATAAATCCTGTAACTTTATTTTAAAATAATTTTTTTTTTCTAGTCACGTCTTTTTAGCTTGAAACATTTCAAATCTCTTGTTTTGAATATGCTTCATAAAAATTTCAACAGTAACTGAATAATTTTGATTGTATCAAAAATAATTTTCATAAAATCGTTCAGTTTGGAAAAATAACATTAAAATAGTTAACATAAAATTCATATTAATTTATATTTTTTAAATTTTAATTATAACAATATAATTTTTGCCTATTTTTTTGGTCTATATAAAAAACTGGTCAAGTGTTTCTGGTGTCATCCATTTATATTTTTTTTCTTGTAAATCTCATTTTTTGTTTATATTTGGACTGGAAACTTTGTGTCTAAAACCAAAATGAGAACATTACTCTTATTGTACCTCATATAAAAAACAAAAATGAATTCCAACAAAGTCTATATTCTTGTTTTGTGTTTCCAGAAAACATGTGAAGAGCATATCGTAAAAATGTTGTCAAAAACACCAAAAAAAAAAAAAGGCCTTAGTTTTTTAAAAAATACAAAATTCCTCAACAAATTCTTTTGTCACCAGATTTCTATTTATGCTCCGTTTTCTGAAAAAAAAAAAAAAAAATTCAAACAAGAAATGTTTTTCCTAAAAAAACTAAATCGATTATACTGATTTAAATTTTTTTCTTCCTCATTTTTTAAAATTCTTGTACACATTTAAGACTTACCTTAAATTTTATTTTTTTAATTTTGTTTCTTTGTCTTTACTTGATTGTAATTTTTTAAAAAATTTTATCGCTTCTCTGTTTTTTGGCACACAAGAGCCAAATGCTTGTCATGACCTGCCAATGTCTTTGTGCCCAACAATGATCCGAAGAAAGATGCTGGCAGTTCTGTTTTCATATCGAGCACTGCTGTTTCATTTTTTTTTTTTTCTTAATGGTCCACCTTTTAAATGATTAGGATTCACATTTGTGACTTAAAATGTTTTGTAATCTACCGTTCGTCATATTGGATCCATAACTCGGTACGATGGTCAATTTGGTAAAAGTTGAAAGACTGAGATTCAGAAATCAGTACGAGGTGGTCAAACCGTATTCAATTAAAATTACTTTGATAGAGAAAATATGACTCTAAATCATCATTTTCCTCCACCCACTCTTTTTTATCTTGTTTCAGTCTTGTCGTGTGCAGTTTTATCTTATAACCTTCACAAGACTGGAATAATTTAATTTTAATTTTATGACTTACAAACTTGATTTGCTCGAGATTTTAACCTTTTAATTATTCACACAAAAGAATATTGCTTTCACAGATTGCCATTGGCATAATTTAATTTTCTCATTTTATTTGAAATACTGTCATATATATATATATATATATATATATATATATATATATATATATATATATATATATATATATGCATATTTATTAATATAAATATAAATTTACATGGTCATGACAGTGGGCATGCCAATGTTTCGGACAAATGGTCGGTTAAAACCAGAAGTCCTTGTCGGGCAATTTAATAAATGGTTGCTTTTCACAGAACAAACCGTTTATTAAGTTGTCCCATGGGGACTTTTGGTTTTAACCAACCATTTATCCAAAACATTTTTTTTTATTTTTAATTTTCTTCCTTTGACGATTGAAGTGCTGGGTATGGGGCAGCCAAACCAGCTGCTAACATTGGCTTGCTTTTTATTGAAACCAACCGAGAGCTCTTTTTAGTATCCTTGTTGTTACCTAAACATTAGCATGTCCAGGGTCGCGATCGTGTAAATTTGTTTATATTAACAAGAAAAATATCTGGCTCTTCTTTTATTGAGCACTCCTAATAACCTCGTTAAATTCATTAGTTATCACTCTGGACCTATAACCTTGTGTTTATGTGTGTGTATATATATATATATATATATATATATATACTTGCACACACACATACACACACGTAGGGTTTCTTAAAAATGTACTCGCACTTCAAATGGCAATAAAACCTTTATTTATGACTATAAAGTAAAATGAAATAGCTTTGAATACAAAAACAAATGCAATTGAAGAAGCGTGTTCACAAATGTTCAAATTGCAAACCATTATTGTCCAGACATCTCTGATAACAAATTAAGTGCAAGTACACTTTTTGCGACGCCTTGCACATATAATAATCAAACAAAATGAAGATTGAAAATTATTAACATTTTGTCTTTGATTATCGTGAGGAGAAAAGCTAAAATCTGTAAACAATGAAAAACGAAACGTCAATGAACACGTAAACAATTTACAGTTTTCCTTATTCGTCTTTGATTTTATATTTAACATTTTTTTTTTATTATAGTAAACCATTATTCAAATATTTTAACAGTCGGTCTTGTTATTTGTTTTATATATATAAATAGTCAAGTGCTGTCAGTAGCCTACCTATATTATTTTTAGAATTAATAAAAACGAAGCAATATCTTCTTTTATGTATTATCAATAATTTGAAGCTGTACACAGAATTTAATTGTCTATAGAAAAGACAACAGAACTGCCTGTTCAAATATTAGTATTCCCTGCAAATGAAAGTTCATGGTGAATTTGTAATTTAGAAAGTCAGGTCAGTGCAGGATTTAAAAACAAAATAAACATTTATTTGTTTATAATCAAATTTTCAGTGATTTGACACCTTCAAGAATTTTTTTTTTTCCTCTTTTGTTCATCCTTCTATGTTGTAATACTTCTGTTGCCTACTTGCCACATAGAAGGATGAAGAAAAAAAAAGAACTTCCAGAAAAGAGTGTTATATCACGCCCAAAATATTTTTTTCTTCTTTTTTTTTTTAAATGGCGTCACCACATATCAAGGCCTGGAGGCCACTCTAGGATAAGGGTTAATGTGTGTATTGTAGTCATTGGGACAGTTGCGTAATAATCATTTGTAGAGGTAATTTAGTATAAGAAGATCATTTATGAGGACAGTTGAACAAGAACTTGTTAAGATTGGACTTAAAGATATTGTAGTCAGCTGGAAAGCAGACCAGCAGAACAATTCCACAGACAGGCAGTTCTAGGGAAGAAACTTTGTTCATGAAATCTATGTTTAGGTTTAGGCAACAATAGATAGTGGGGAATTTTTTTGTAGTGATTTTGGCTAGACAAGTGTTTTTTTGTGAAGGATTGATGAGGTGGGATCATAGATTGGAGCTCGATCGAACACTTTTCATGAAAATTATGATAGAGATTATAAACAAATAAATTATGATAGAGATTATAAACAAATAAATTATGATAGAGATTATAAACAAATATTTATTTAAAAAAAAAAATCTTGAACTATACTGGGTTTCTAAATTCGACTTAAAAACAATACATATGGTGCTCCCCATTTGGGGGTACCAAATTGGTCAAAGGGAAAATTATTCCCAACTTGCATTTAGGTATAATCAAATGTATTCAAAAAGTATTGCCACCAAAAACAAATAAAAAAAACATCTGTATATGTATGTATTCAAAAGTACCTTTTAATCTGATACAATTCTACGTTGCAAAACTGTATTTGTGATAAGGCAGTTGCTTTAAAATGAGAATTACTTTCCATCCAAAATCTTAACTTCTTTTGTAATGATCAGCATTTGAGAGTAGCCATTATTGCCTAAAAAAAAAAGAGACATTTTGAGGGTGGAGTCATTCCTTGGTTGTGCATTGCTCGTGATTATTGAGAAATCACATCCACACAAGAGTCATCAGCTTCTCCTGGTTTTGGTTTGATTCAAGTCTTTCAATAGTTCATAATCACTCAATCAGTCGCAAATTTTGATATGTTCACTGGTTTATTAGATTTCGCTCATACAGTTCAGCAATACTATATTCTGAGAAAAGTCGAATTCATCCCAACATCGGCTATTTAGCAATAGGAATATTGTCTTAAGAAATTGTTGGAGTGGTAAATGTCTAGCAATGTTAAAAATAATTTTTTGTGCTTCTTTATATTGTTGATTTTCTAAACCAACGCATTTCAGGTGCAAACATTATTATGCACTTACGTGTTATGGTGAAATTAGTATAGATTCCAAAAATGACGAAAAACGATCCAAATAATTACAAATAAAAGAATTTATCAAATTATCGAGTTTTATATGTTTATAATGCGGAATACAGTCAGTACGATAAACAAGGGGAATAATTAAGTGTTCGCCATTCTAAAAATCAACAAAAATTTCAGAACATAATTTTGGCTGTTTTTTTTGTTAAAAATACATATTTTACTGGATCTTTTTTCGTAATTTAAAAAAAAAAAATTATACTGATTTCGCCATGACATGTAAGTACATAATAATGTTTTCACTTGAAATGTATTGGTTAAAAAAAAAAAAAAAAATTACTAATATGAACAAGCACCTAATATTTCAGACCCAGCAAATCTGGGTTTATTTTGTTTCTCTCTCTCATTACTGCTTGAATTGTCATTATTTATTTTTATCTGGACATCATTACTTACTGTTGCCTGAAACAAAAAAAAAATGAATACGGTTTCTGTATGTTTTTGAAGCTGGACTCAGTTAAGACAAGAAAAGTGTGACTTTTCTAATTCTTTAAGCCACAAAGAAGTGTCGTAACTGCTTCATTAATCGTTCGGATTTTAAAACGAATGGTATTACAGAAACTTGTTTATTTTTTTTGAAAGCAAATTTTTGGTTCTTTATTTAGAATACTACAAGATATCGAGACCATTGTTTGTCCAAGATTTGTTGTCTTAAATTCAGTTCTGTTCTGGGAGGTCGAATTTTTTATTTGTTTACCATCCCCCTTTCTCTCTCTCTCATATATATATATATATATATATATATATATATATATATATATATATATATGGGGAGAAATATGCTTATTCAATTATATTTCACCTTTTATTTATAGCAATCCTTTAATTTATGAAGTGTAATGTGACCACAAAGCATATACAAATAAATGACAAAATGTTTTTATTCCAAATTTCAATAAATAGGTACTTATATATATAAATATAAATTTTTTTTTTCCTATCCAAAATTTTTTTTTAGTTCATCTCAATTTCTCTTTTAATGAAATAATTTTATTTTTTAATTGGTTTTTGGGAGAGATTTGTTTGCATATTTTTATAAAACCAGCAAAAAAATGCAGAAACTCTTTTGTAAAATATGTTATTTTCTCAAACTCTGGAATTTCTGATGTATTATCCTGTATGGAATCTTGTGACAGATGAAGCATTGGTGCAAATTTAGAATTCAACATTAAAAAAAAACGAGAATACAAAAATTTTTTTTCATGTATACATCCCCCATAAAACAAATGTCATGTTCCAAACATCACATAAATTGATAAAGTAGTTTTTTTTTTTTTTTTTAACGAATAAAATAAAATTTTATGATGAAGTGAAACAGTGTTTAGATCTGCCATGTTTAATAAATAAGGGTGAGACAACTCAATTCGAACTATTGAGATCAAAATCAGAGATGTAATGGCTACAATTTTAAAATTGTTAAAAATCGTTATAAAAAGGGGGGGGGCTTTCTATATTTAAAAAAAAAAAAAAACTATTTAATCAATTTATATGATTTTTGGAATATGAATTTTTTGTTCTATGACAGATATGTACATCATAAATATTTTTTTGTATTGGTTGAATTCTGTATAAGAATTGAAATATTTTATTCCAAATAATAACTGGACCGTAGCCAAAACGTAATCAGATACTCACTTCAAGCTTTCTCATTTTTCATCAGCAAATTTTCTCTCACTTTAATCACCTTTTTATTTTTTACTTTTGTTGCATCGGAATTCTTTTCAATCTCTATTGGAAGCAGCCAGTCGTTCTCTTTTTTCAACAGCACTAAATTGTTTCAAATCTAGCGCTTTCTAAACAATACGTGGAAACTGTCCAATTAAGCTAATACTATAAAATATAGTGTGTGTATGTATATGTGTGTGTGTGTATATATATATATATATATATATACTCTATACGACATAAAATTTAACTAACACTATATATATATATATATATATATATATATATATATATATATATATATATAGTGTTATATAGGACTGAAAACAATGCCGAGATAGGCACAGAGCACATACAGCACCTGGTATTTATAAATAGTCCCCAATTTTAGTACTGACCAGGTTCAACATTGTTTAACTTTAGCAACCTCAAACCTGGTCAGTACTAAAATGGGGGACTATTTATAAATACCAGGTGCTGTATGTGCTCTCTGCCTATCTCGGCATTGTTTTCAGTCCTCCTGGATTTATCCTTGCCACCAGACTTAGACAATACAGATTCAGGGGAAGTGTGTTTAAGGATTGTGCAACATTTGCTTCACAATTACATACGCAGCCACCCCCATGGGTGTATCCATTGTCTCTTGTGACTGAAGAGGGGCGACAAAAAAAAAAGAAACGACTTTACTTATAAAACTTTCAGCAAAACAAAAAATACAGAAAACTTTTATGATGTATGTAAAAATAACATAAATTGATTAAGTATTTTTTCTTTTGTAACTAAAAAAAAAAAAAATCAAATTTTATGAGGAAACAAGGACGATATGTCTCTGTTCGCCATATTCCTAAAAAAGTAAAATTCATCACAAGTTACCTCCCCTCTTTAAACCCTCTTCAAAAATAGAGATCAAACTTAATCTTGTAATGGCCATGATTTACTATTAATCACTAAAAAAATTGTTAAAAAAAATAAATTTTTATGTATATATATATATATATATACTACTTGATCGATTTACGTGATTTTTGGAATATGATATTTTCATTTCATGATGATTATCTACATCATAAATATTCGTTTTGTCTAAAAATCAAATATAAATTTACCTGACAAATTTCAGAGTTGCATTTTTTAAAAATTTGATTACAAATAACATAATCCTCTCACTCCACCAGGCAAATGATTTGCAGCTTGTAACACCCTTTAGTTATCTTTCGATGGCGTCAGTGTCTGCTTTACTATTTTACAAACGGCTGGTTGGGAAGCGAGGTGCCGATGTGCAACTTACTGCAAGAGTCTCAACCGCCCTTGATAGAACTTTAACCTCTCATGCCAAGTCCACAATCTGCATTAGTAACCAGTTTTCCCAGCTGTACTGACATGCAGAAGTTCAAGTGTAATGTGAATAGACATCTTGCTGCTCGACTCCCTAAATAGTATCCCTGCAACTTATGTCCCCGATAGTAGCCCCCTACATCAAAGTGGCACTGTGCTTTGTTTGGGGTGGAAATGGAATAAAAAAACCAAAAAAAAAACAAAACATGAAAAAACAATGTTTGCAATAAATTCTATGAACTTTTTACAAAAAGAACTAAGTAATAACAAATCAAATATTTAAAAAAAAGTGTAGATGTTTATAACCCCCCCCCCTTAAATGAAATGCTGATTATAATTTCAAACTTTTAAAAACTTTTACTATTTTTAACTCTCACTTCAGATTAGCTAGTTTGTACTTTTATTTTCTTCAGAGATGTTTTAGATTGCCTAAGTAGATTTTTTTTTTTTTATGTAGGGAGTCACCGTTTATCAAGGCCCAAAGGCCACTTGTGTATAAAGGTTGATGAGTGTTGAGTAGATGGTTAGACAAGATTGATGATCAGTAATGGCGGAACTACTTGAATATGGTTTAATTATTTAATAGATCAGTTCTTGTTGAGCCATCCTAACTAGCAGTCATGGTTCCTTTTCAATACAGTTAAAAAAATACTAATAAATATTTAAAAAATAATTTGTACAATTTGTCACGCAAACCCTATAAGATATTAAGTTTGAAAGATTTTATATACTTGTTTTTTTTTTTGTTTTTTTTTTTCCACATGAATATACATGGATTGAATGTCGTTCAAATCAGATATACGTATTTGAAGTTTTAAAAGGCTTCTATTCCCATAGCTCACTTAAAGGGGCATGTAGAGATTCAGTATTACTTGTCGTCTTTGGAAAATGTTTACATATGAATCAATACACTTAAAGAATCTATGTAAAAACTTCCTTTATGGAACACAGATAAGTCTGACAAAACGTGAGCCACTGTGGTATGTGTCAGGGATATTTGTTATGGGTAGTCCTAGGAGGTCCACCTTCCCAGGCTTTACTTTTTCTCTCTGAGAAAATGTTGTTCATGGCTAATCACCTACTATGGAATGCCAACAGGACTACTCCAGCATTTTTTGCAGGGTCAAAGTGTACTAACCTACCATCCCCACCTTTCGGCCTTGTGTCAGATCTTTCAATGATGAAAAGATAAATATACATTGACGGAGTCAAATAATTTCTAATTTTTTTTTTTTTTACTAACCTGATCATTTGGTTGGTGTAAATGAAACAATTTAAGTGAGAGGTTTGGTATAGGTTTTAAATCCAAATTTAGAACAAACCCACCGAGAGAATGTGTAAATTTCTCTTTCAAACTTAATGTAACTTTTGTTTGTATAACATTTGTTTGTATAACTTTTCTTTAATGTTTCATAGCTTTAACGGAATCCCACCAACAGAGAAACGGAAAATAACCATTTAAGTTCAGTATTTTAATTTTTGCATTTGTCCATTTGGCTTATTGGTTAGTGTTTGCTAATGGGCCAGGAGATTAGGGTTCAATCCTCGATGTATGTCATACTGAAAACTCCAAAATAGTACTTGATACTCCCTTGCTAAACACTCAGCATTAAAAGTGTTGATCAAGGGTAGGTGGAGTAATCCCGAGAAAAAAAAGTAGCATCCTCCCTTACATCTCGGTGTGTAGCTAATGAAAAGGGAGCCCTCCGTGTGACCATTTTATGTTTTACTGTAATGGCATGTGTTCTGAGACTACACTTAATCTTTTCTAACCTCAGTCAGCAAAAAAGAAATCTTTCTAGACGGAGGCAATTTTTATTTTTGTACCAATCTAGTGTGCCCCTTTTTTTGGGGACTGAACCTCTCATCCCTTTAAAAAAAATTCGACCTTCTCTCTGTGGAAAGGTCTTTTTCTTTCTTTCCAAATGCTATTATTAGACTTGATAGATGGTTAATATATATATATATATATATTGTGTGTGGAGGGTTTAATTGAAAGGCAAATTAAGGCAAAAAACGACAACGTGTGACAATACCCCTTTCCACTCCAAAAATGTAATAATCTTGCTTATATTTGTTTTAGCATCCATATACAAATGCAGTCAGATTATTAAAGTTAAGCAATGTTGAGCTTGGTTAGTATTAAGAGTAACCATTCAGAGGACCAGGTGCTGTATGTAGTAAAAATTCTGTTCAAATTCGAATATGACTCGATCATATGCAAAAAAAAAAAAAAGATTTTGTCATCAAATGACCCCATGATAGTTGGCCCACCTTTGGGACACTGTTCTGCTGACCTGCTTCCCAATTGAATACAGCATGGTAACCGTCAAAACCATTCTAAACAAGTTTTTAAGCCATCTCCATAAATAATCAAATTTTACCTAATTTGCACTATTAGTGATTACTACACCCCCACCTTACATTCATTAAACCTTATCCTCGAGTGACCTTCGGGCCTTCGAAAAGTCATGGCTACCAAGTAAAAAAAAAAAAATGTTATTCAAGATGTAAGTTTAATTTGTAGTTGATGCAATGCGTATGCGTACATCCGAGTTCTTCCTCAAATATGGATGGACTGGTAGGGAAGAAGTGTTGAAAGATATGCTAAGGATATATCAGCTCCGACTGCAAAAACTTGTTCAGTAAAACGATTTATTAGATTATTACTCGAAGATTGTAGCCAAAACCACTCAGATAATTCAGACGAATATATTCCTTTCATACTAGTAAATCAATCGGAAAAAAACCCTGCATGATTTTGGCATTAAATGACCCCACGATCGTTGACCTGCTGTACAAATCCAACAACATCTGTAAGTTATCCTGTGGTACAATCTTATATAGACGGCCATGTTTGAAAAATGCTATATATCGTTGGAGATGTAAATTTAATTTGTCATCCAAATTATTTTATATTTACTTTGTTTTTGCTTTATTTTAAGATAACTATATTTCCACCTTGTTGGGCGATTTTAATGGACGTAATTCATAGAACGATGGATTTGCTCATTTTCATATTCGAGTTACGTTCATCACAATATGTAATCTTTCTTTTCATCAGGGATTATGTTGTCCTTAAACCCACTTCTACACCCACCACCGTCACATTGATACTATTTGGTTGATTACTTCTACAAACATAACATTTTTTTTTTTTTGAGCCTTAATGATTTATTTCTTTTCTTTATACAATTTCTCTTCCCAAAAGCTCGTTTAAAAAATAAAATTTTGATTATTTGAATGTTAAAAATGTCAAACTGTTTAATCGTACATTTTTTTTATCGCTTGTAAATAATTTATAAGTTTTAAGCTAAAATGTCGTTTTTAAACTCATGAAGACAAATGTGCATCAATAAACGTGTAATGCAAATAGTACTACACACATTATTTAAAAAGGATAGCATACAGAAGATTTTTTTGGTGCAAGTCCAGAATTTAACCTTAACTAAAAAGAAAAAAAAACAGAAAAATCTTTATGATGTACATCCCCATCACAGAACGAAAATGTCACATTCCAAAAATTATGTAAATTGATCAAGTACTGTTTGGTTTTATATAGAAAATAATTTTTTAATGATTTTTAGCGATTAATAGTAAATCGTAGCCATTACAAGGTTGATTTTGATCTCTTATTTCTGGAAAGGTTTTCGAAGGGGAGGTAACCATTGTATTAAATATGGCAGATCAAGACAACGTTCTTGCTTCCTCATAAATTTGATGTTTTCTTTCTTTTAATTAAGAACAACTACTTGATCAATTTATTTGATTTTTGGAATATGAAATTTTTGTTACGTGACGGGGATGTATATCATAAAGATATCTTGTATTTTTTGGTAATTTTGATTGAATTCTGACCTTGCACCGATATTTTTTTGTTTGTTTGTTTTCTATTAAGATTTGGGATTAAATATTTAAAGTGCTGTTTGATACGTACAAACATTTGTCAAAAAAATAAATAAATAAGCATGCTTACCAAAACTGAATCCAATACGACAACGATTTTTTTTTTTAATATTCGTGTTATAAAATTGAGATGTATTTTTTTAACGAAAATTTTGTCATTACCAAATATTTTTTTTTTTCTTTTTTGCTGTCCTGAGCTGAAGACTTAAAATATTTAATAATGAATTCCTTTTGTGTAAAATTTGATGTTATATATAACTCGTGCATTATCAAGAGAGAGAACCTTTTTAACACTGCAAACCCATCATGATTATTAAAACTAGAACCATCTTTTTTTATGTGATCCATTTTCTGCTTTAGTTTAAGTCTTTACGTTTTTTTTTGTTTTTTCTTAAAAAAAAAACCAACGTAAAGACTAATCATTTTTGTATGAAAGGGCCAACAGATGGATATATATATAATATATATATATATATATATATATATATATATATATAAGTGTCAGTCTTTCCTGTGACCAACCCTATCTTGTACCTGCCTGCCATACTGCCGACAATACCACTGCCACGTTACCTACCATAGATCAGTCACAAAATAAAACAAAAATCCCATTTTCTGTGAAACCATGTTGATGAAATGCTGTTTCTATGAAGAAATTGTCATAATCTTTTTTTTTTTTTTTTTTTTTGGGCATGTGTCTCTGGCTTTTGCTATCCTTTGTGTCGAAATATCTTTCCCTTTTCACCCACCTGCTGTGTGTGTATATACCCAACCCTTCTTAACTCCCACGTATGCGTGGTATGTCCCTCCTGACACTGCACTGCTGAGCGGGGGATGGTGTGCACAAAAGGTTAATGATTTATATAAATTATTACTTGTGAACGGTGAGTCTATCCTGGGGGAGTGAAGCCAACATCGCGTTGAAATATAAATTAATTCATGACTGCCAACACTGATCGTATGGCTAGCAAAAACAAGAAAATGAAATTTGAGATATTAAAATGTTGGTGCGTGTGTAAGCTTGTGGCTTTTTTTTAAAACCAATGCATTTCAGGTGAAAACATTATTACATAATTACGTCTCAAGTGGAAATTAATATAAATTCCAAAAAAAATTATGAATAATGATCTAATAGAAAAATAATTCCAAGTAAAAATTAAAATTATTGAATTTAGTGATTTATCACGTTTTAATATTTAAAAGTTCGCAAGATCCAGGGGGAGATAACTGCAATCGATCTTTTTTGACTAAATATGTGCCCCCCACATTTTTAAACAAGATCTCAGAACGTAATTGTGGCTGATTTTTTTTTTTTTTTTCTTTAATATATTTAAAATAAATTCCAACACATCATCTACTGGATCATTTTTTGTAATTAAAAAAAAAATTCTATTAATTTCGATGTCATATGACATAAGTATGTAATGTTTTCACCTGAAATGTGTTCGTTCAAAAGATATACACCAATATACACAATCACCAACATTTTTAATTTAAAATATTAATGAACACTGTAATATTTTTTTTAACTTATTAAAATAATTTTTTAACTTATTAAAATAATTTTTTTTTTTTTTTTTAATTGGCTTCCTGCTTTGCTTTCCCCCCTCCCCAGGTTAGATCAAACAAGCAAAAATGTGTGCCTGTGCAAATACCTGAATAATTATTATACTTATTATGATGACGTAATACACTTTGGTCAGCAACGATCCAATGACATCTTGTAAAAATCCTCCCGCCGTCTCCTCCGATGATTATCCGACAACATTTCACTCTCTGTCTTTTAGCCTCTCTCAACACTCACCTTTGACCGTTAATAAACTTCTGTACGTGAAGTTTTTTTTTTTTTTTTTCAAAACCACTGTACTCCACTTCTCACTTGTGTTTTTGTACTCAAGTGGATGTGTATAAAAAAAGGGGACGAAATGAATTATATTTATATTCATACCAAAATACAAAGATTTGAAGAGAAAGTAAATAGAAGGAAATAAAAAAAAAAAAATGTAAAAAAACAAACAAAACAAAACAAAAAAAGAATGCTTTGTTGTATAAAGAGCCAGTGATCTTCTGCTACTCGGATATGTTGCATGTTCAAGATATGAACCATGAAATTTTACCCTTTTTTTTTTTTTCCGTTCTCATTTCATTTTTTTTTTTTTTTTTTTTTTTTCCTAATCATATCGAACTTTCTCTATTACATGCTTAACTCTTTCATTACTCTCTTATACTCCTCATTTTTCAAATGAGAGCAGGTGGCATGCTTTATTTGATAGACTTTAATTCGTTAAGGTCTTGAACCGATATCTCTCAACTTCTACTTACTTGAACTTGCGGCGGCATTCACCTGGGGTAGGTTGAGTTGGCTCTAAGTGAATTTTTTTTTTTTTAATACAAAGGAGTCACTTTTTAGCAAGGCCAGGATAAGGTTAACGAATGTACGGTAATCAATAGAAAAATATCGTAGTAATCGTTAGTAGTGGAAATTTGGTAAATTGTATTACTTAAAGGGTGGCTCATCAAGAACTTGTTTACATTGGACTTGAAGACACCCATATTATAGGCAGAACTGGCTGGCTGCTTCCCAGCTAAGAAATAAGCTTTGCTCATAGAATCCACTTTTAGGTTTCGGCACAGATAAAGAAGGAGAAAATTATTGGTTCAGCTAGATGAGTGTTTTTAGTAAAAGTTTGGCAAGAGGGTACCATAGATTGGCGCTCAGATGAGCATTTTCCATTAAAATAATGATAGAGCAGAGTTTCTTCTGTGGGGAAAAAGGTTGCAGGGAATAAAAAAGGGGTATCTACTACTATGCTACAAAGTTAGTTTTGAACTCTGGGATAGACTGCTTTGTCATTATTGATAATGGTTTTACTGTATCACAATTCAAGGCAGTCCATCCAGGTCTGTCTGCTGTTGACTTCTCAGCATATTTCAGCCATTTGCGATTCCATCGTCACACACTGAAGATACGAAGGCCAATCATCTTTGATGATTATGAGCTACATCGTCAGTTGATTAGCACGCTTTTTGTACCATCCTTATGAATCAGGTCAGTCGGTGGATGATGAAGGGTGTGCCCAAACCATCAGAGCCTCCTGCTAAGAAGTACTTTCTCAAGTCTAGGAAGTTTACATTGTGTGTTGATTGCAGCATTTGAAGATATAAATCCCGTGAATGTGCCGAAGACACCATCGATCATAGACTTTCCAACTTTTGAATTTCGGCTAGTTGCAGGGGCCAGGTTTCAGGCCAACTTCTACATTTTCAGTAAGTCAGAACAGATCCATGTTATTTAAAAGCATCTTTTCAAATTTGCTTGTTTACTGTGAACAATTGCTATTTCAAACTTAAGCTTGACTGAACAACAGGGACTCGTATAAAGATACTCAGATATATCTAAAAAAAAAAAGAAAAAAGTTTAATGAATCATTTATTCTCGTATTGTAATTAATGCAGATAAAAAGAAATACACTGTTTCCTTGCAAATTACATTTTTCTAAGTTATCCACATTTTAGTCACACAGTCACAGTTGACTCACCAATTTATATAAACATAACTACATAGGTTTTTTTTTTTTTTTTTTTTTTTAGAAACTATTAAAAATAATTATTAAAAAAAAAGCTTTGGCGTGACGAACTGGTCGAACAAAACAGCCACACTCTATGTGGCTATTTTGTAACAATGCATTAAAAAAGAAACAATAAAACCCTATATCATTTAAGTTGTAATAATTATTTCTTATTTAAACTTGTGAAAATAGCTTCTATGATATATGCCAGATTTAAGCATATAAATAAACTGGATTTGTTTTTAATATTTCACATTTTATATTTATGCTTTATACAAATTTATATGTAAGAATTTATATGTAAGAATACATTTAGTTTTAGCTAGACACATGCACACACACATGTATAATAAACTAGAAAGATTATCAGGCATTGTCTGGGGTCAATAGAAAAGTGAGAAGTGAAAAAAATAAAACTCAGAAGGCCTCCAGAGCGCTACTGAAAGCACCAAATAAAATTAAGAATACATACAGAACATAGTTCAAACTAAGTTTCTCTCACCCCTCTTCATTGCACAGAAATGGAAATAGTTACCAAACGATAAATTAAATCCAGAGTTAGCGACTTTCAATTTGAAAAAGCGATTACTTATTTCCTTGGCTTTATTAATATGATTACATTAAAAAAAAAGAAAATTGTGCTTAGTTCTTAATAAGATTAAATTATATAAATGTCCTACAAGAAATGAATCTTTTTTTTTTTTTTTTTTTCTAAATTTTAGATGTTATTTTTCCAGTGTTATACTGATTAAAAAAAAAAAAATGCCAAGTTTGTAGGCGTTTGTTGTGTACTTAAGTTTCAGCTGGACATACAAACACCCAGATGTTTGGCCTTTATATATTAGAGTCTGGTTATATTTGATTTAATTTTTAAACAATACTTTGTATGGTGAATTTAGTTGGCATCCCAACCTTGAACAAATCCTTTATGTTTGTAAGGATTTTAAAATAGATTTTAAAATATAAAAACTTCTTTTTTTGCCTAGTATGTTCCTGCTCTCGTGTATTTTTCTTTATTTCCTTTTTTTCTTCCTCACTTGCATCTTCCGTTCTTGTCTGCATCCCGTATCAACGTGCTGCTTCGTACTGTGTGTGTGCTTCTGCTGGGGGACATGTCAGGCCAACCACGATGTTCGCTAGTACCTCCATCAACCATTATTCCACACGTGTTTCAATGTTGCCAAATATCTGTGATTGCAGCTCATATGATGATCCGTAACAACGTACTGAAGATTACTGGCACATTTACAGACCAGATTCCCCCTTTCCTTTTTTTTTTTTTTTTTTTAACAATAAAAAATTAAAAAAATAAAAATCAATTTTAATTTAATTTTTTTTTTTTTTTTTCATTTCGTCACTTATGTAAAACTCAATAAAGTCTAGGAATTTTGATAATAATTTGCTATTGTTTTTTTTTTTTTTTTTTTTTTTCCGTTATTTCAGAAAATTAAAAAATTATCCTCAATAAAAGCTGTACATTTTTGAAAATATATTCCCCTATGTTTTTTTTTTTTTTATTATATAAAATGAAGTTTGATGGCATTTATGTCTCCTATGAAGAGGAGATATGACATAAAGCTCGAAACAGGAAATTGACCCTCAACCCAGAAGAAAATGCCTGGGCACTTCTGTCAGCATTCCCTGGTAAATGTGCCTCAAGCAATTAGCAATAAACTAACCATTTTTCAAAGAGAGGAGGCAAATCCTGGAAAAGTGAACCTCCTAGAACTACACAGGACCAGCATTATATTACAATCAACAGGGAAAAGGCATAAACTCTGTTTTATGTTTTCAGTCAGGTTTGTTGATTTACCACTTTCTTTGTATACAGCCTAGCGTCCACATCACATGACCAATTGTCACTAAACGGTGTAAATATCAGTCATGATCTACTTTAAAATTTGTTGTTTTACGGCATATCAACCCTTTTCCAGTTATTCAATGTCAAATCGTTATATATAATAGAATATTTTTTTTTTTCAAGTCTGTTTCTATTTAACCCATAGTTGGGACCCTAACAAGTACTACCACAACAGGTCAGAGTGGACCTGGGAGCAATGACAATTAGAGGGTGGCTCCACACTCCCTAGAACTCACAAGCTGAGGCCTCACGATCGGATATAGTTTAAGGTTATATATCGAACCATTAAAATTGGGATATCTAGGTCAAGATTATTGGAACGTTTAATCATACGTTTAGCAATAATTTGCTATAAAGCCTCACTAGTTAGTCCATATTGTAGCCAATGAAGTCTGACATCTTTCCCAGCGGTAATACCACTCAGAAACGTATTTGTTGAAAAAATCACAAACGCTCTGCTCAACTTTTTCTCCATGGTTGGATGAGTACAATCCAATCAAGGATTGAATTTCACACCCAACATGTTTTCGCAATCCATGAACATGTTGCGTATAGAAACAGGTATGTGATCCCTTATCGCTGTTTAAAGAAGGAAAACCTGGCAGTGAATATGTGTCGCTGTTTCTATCTGGACTAAATAAAACTAGTAATTTGGAATGTGAAAAATATTTGAGTATTGTTGGCACATCTAGGCTAGCGCATCCACCAATAGTCTTTCCCAACTAATAGGGTCCAAAAAAGAGTCTCCAATCTAATAAGCCCCACACTATTAACCAAGCTCCAACCTCTGCATCTCTTTGTTTTACATGTACTTTAATGGAATGTATTCTGATGAACTCTTAGTACTTGTGCCCCTTCAACGTACATACCTAGCAGCAAAATTCCACATCTTTGTAGCGGCCCCTATTGTTAATGTAGACATTGGTTACCTCCCTTGCTTGTGGTGATATAAATAGGAGTCGGCCATCTTGGTTTAGTCAGTTCGTTCGTACAGTTTAGACAGACTACAAGTGTCTCAACAAATGGTAGCAGAGATATCCTTCTGTGTGCGACAAAACGAAAAAAAAAAAAAAAAAAAAAAAAAAAAAATTTTTTTTTTTTTTGTACAGCTTGTCTGTAGCACTAGACAGATCGGATATCGGATATGGCAACTTCGAACAAACAACCTCCATTGTTGGAGGGGGAGGATGTTTACGAGAACTGGAAACAAGACGTTGAAATGTGGTCGTTGTTCACGGATCTTTCTGAGGAAAAAAAAGGGCCAGCAGTGTTTTTGACGCTACCACCGAATATTAGAGAATGTGTTCGTGAATTGCCAACAAGTGACATCGGCGGACGAGATGGCTTGAAGATCTTAATAAAGAAACTGGATGACATATATTTAAAGGATGAACACACGCGCGCTTACATGACTTTTAAGGAATTTTACACTTATAAAAGACCGTCAGGTACCAGTATAAATGACTTTCTTGTTCGTTATGAGTTTTTGTACCAAAGATTAAAAAAATTCTACATTATTCTACCGGAAGGAGTGCAAGCTTTTCTTGTTTTGAACGCGGTTAACATATCGGAAGAGAACGAAAAATTAGCGCGGACAACGTGTTCTGTTTTGACGTATCAAAACATGAAGGAATCGATAAAGAAAGTATTTGGTGACATTTATCGTGATGAAAATGTACCGGCAGTGAAATCAGAGCCCGAAATCGTCAACTATAATTATTCTAAACCGGGTAACAACAAAAGGCGTTTTCGTCGAGGACAATCTAATCCATGTGACCGAAGTGGAAACGTGTTGTTGTGTTACAAATGTCAGTCTCCGAACCATCTAATTAGAGAGTGTCCTAGAAATACGCCCAGGTTTACGAAAGCGACAGAACAAATACACTTTACGTTGTTCATTCAAGAAAATATTTATTTGAACAGTACAAATGAAAAAATCTCAAATCTTGTAAAGGAAACATTTGGAATGGCAGTCTTGGATTCTGCTTGTACTCGCACACTGGCTGGCGAAGTGTGGCTTGATGTTTATTTAGATACTTTAAATGAAAGTGACCTGCAACTAGTGAAGTATACGAACTCAGACCGGAGTTTTTGTTTTGGTGATGGAGTGGCTGTCACAGCAATTAAAGTTGCTAAATTTCCGGTTACACTCGGAGGTATAAGAGTTTATATCGAAGCAGATATTGTGAAAAACGACTTGCCTCTTCTATTAAGTCACAAATCAATGAAGACAGCAGGAATAGTGCTAGATTTCCGGAAAGATATGTGCTGGATTTTTGATAAATGTATTGAACTAAAGACCACAACTTCAGGGCACTATTGTCTCCCCTTAACAAATAAGTTGTTGGATCATAGTGGTACTAAGAACATTGTATTACATGTTCAGAATTTTGGTCAGTGTTCTTTCACAGAAAAAAAAAAAAAAAGCAGAAAAACTTCATCGACAGTTTGCTCATGCCTCGAAGGAAAAACTTGTTTCCTTGGTTAAAAAAAGTGGCAAATTCAATGACAAGGAATTTATAAAGGCGATTGAGGAGGTTTGTGAAAACTGTCAAATTTGCCTTAGATTTAAAAAAGCTCCACTGCGACCGGTTGTGGGATTGCCTCTTGGCAATAGATTTAATCACACAGTTTGCATGGATTTGAAAGAGTTCATCCACAATGAGGTGTGGATACTACATCTCATTGATGCCGCTACCAGGTATTCAGCGGCAACATTGATCAAAACAAAGAAGAAGGAGGAGATCATCAAAAACATCTTTATGATGTGGATTACCTATTTCGGATCTCCTGTTCGTTTTCTGAGTGATAATGGGGGTGAATTCAACAACGAACACTATAGACAGATGAATGAAAAACTCAACATAGAGACCTGTACTACTGCCGCAGAAAGTCCATTCAGCAACGGTACTGTAGAACGTCATAATTTGATAGTTGCTGAGGCAATGAAAAAAACAATTGACGATGAGAAGTGTGAACCTGAAATTGCCTTGGCATGGGCTATTTGTGCAAAAAATGCCCTCCTCAATTACTCTGGACACAGTCCAAATGAACTTGTATTCGGTTTCAATGTAAATACACCCTCAATTCTGACAGACCAGTTACCTGCTATGGAGTCCTCTACTACAAGTGACATGGTGAGAAAAAATTTAAATGCTCTCCATAGTGCAAGGAGAAACTTTTTGGAAGCTGAGTCCAGTGAGAGAATTAGGAGAGCTCTCAGGTCTAATGTCAGAACTTATGCTGATGAAGATTATGCTACCGGAGACCAAATCTATTATCGGAGGCAGGGTTTTAAAGGATGGCGTGGTCCAGCAAAAGTGTTAGGCAGAGAAGGCCAGTTTGTCTTAATCAGACATGGCGGAGCATTTTATAGGATGCATCCGTGCCAATTGATGAAAGTGAATAAAAACAACGAAAAAAGAACAAAAAAAGCTGAAATGCTGGGAAACACTACAGAAGGGAAGAATGAATACCTTCCAGTTGAGGAGGAGGAGTTGCAGAATCAAGTGGTAGAAAGTGAAGATATAGACAGAGAAGAAGTTGTTGATAGTTCTACCAGTTTAAGAGATAAGACTGAAAAACCTGGCCGAAATAAGACCATAACTTATAAAATAAATGGAAGTGAGGAGTGGAAGAAAGGAAAGGTTATGTCAGTACAGCCTAAATCAACTGGCAAATATAGTCATTGGATCAATATAGAACCTGAGGATGAAAACGAGGATCAAGTTTGTATCAACTGGAATCATATTGATCATTGGAGAGAAGTGCCCCAATATACTGAACAGGAAAATGTAGTCCTGCTCACCGCTGAACAAGAGCAGTCGAAAGCTGTAATGGATGCCAAGCATAAAGAAATAAAAAACATGAACACCTATGAAGTATTTGAATGTGTGCCATACACAGGTCAAAAAACAATATCCACAAGATGGGTGATTACTGAAAAATTCAAGGATAATCAGAAAACAATGAAAGCTCGCCTTGTAGCACGAGGCTATGAAGAAAATAGTAATCTGAAAACGGACTCCCCAACATGTAGCCGTGAAGCTATGCGAATGGTCATGCTAACCGCATCAATAAAGAATTGGATGCTGCAGACCATAGATTTTACCTCAGCCTTTTTGCAAGGTGGTATTTTAGAGAGAGATGTGTACCTGAGGCCACCATCTGATGTTTGTCCTAAATCTCAAGTGTGGAAATTAAAAAGATGCATCTATGGATTGAATGATGCTCCACGGGCATGGTACAAGAGAGTTACTCAGGCTTTGATTGAATTAAAAGCAGTAGCAAGTGCTTATGATAATGCATTGTTTTTGTGGCATGATATTAAAGGAAATTTGACTGGAATTCTTGCTATGCACGTGGATGATTTTGTTTTCTGTGGAAACACAGAGTTTGAAAGGGATGTGATTGCAACATTGAAAGAAAAATTTAAGGTGGGATCTCATGAAAGTGGAACATTCAAATATGTTGGACTGAATGTTAATCAACAGGAAAATGGGATCACTGTAGAACAAGATCTATATGTATCTTCCATATCTCCAATAGAAATAAGCAAAGGGAGGATACTGAGGAAAAATGATGAACTGAATGAAGAAGAAAAGCATGAGTTGAAGAGACTTGCAGGTCAGATGATGTGGGTTTCAACTCAAACACGCCCTGATATAGCTTTTGATGTGTGTAAAATGAGCAACACTGGAAAGCATCCCAAAGTAAAAGCCTTATTTGAGGCGAATAAAGCCTTATCAAAATTGAAATCCAAGAAGGGTTCTATAACATTTCCAAAATTGGGAAAGCCCTCAGATTTACACATTTTGTGTTATACTGATGCCTCTTATGCCAGTCTGGAAGATGGATCTTCACAGGGCGGTTTTGTTGTCTTTATTGGAGGAAGTACTGACAAAATGGCCCCCATGTGTTGGGCGTCAAAGAAATTGGACAGAGTGACAAAAAGCCCATTGGCCTCAGAGACTCTTGCTCTGAGTGAGGGAGCTGATGCTGGTGTTTTGACTGCGGTTATGATACAAGAGGTATTTCAGTTATCTAAATTGCCAGACGTTCTCTGCAAGACAGATAATGCATCACTTGTGGAGACATTGAATTCCAACAATCTGGTAAGCGATCGACGATTGAGAATAGATGTAGCAAGGCTGAAGGAAATGAAGAGTAGAGGGGAGATACAGATAGAATGGATCAAGGGTTGTGATCAGGTCTCTGATTGTTTGACCAAGGCAGGAGCTTCGTCTGAGCTTCTAAGGGACTTGTTAAATCAGAAATAAATTATTCACTTGAGGACAGCAGCAATGTTAATGTAGACATTGGTTACCTCCCTTGCTTGTGGTGATATAAATAGGAGTCGGCCATCTTGGTTTAGTCAGTTCGTTCGTACAGTTTAGACAGACTACAAGTGTCTCAACACCTATGTACCGGAAAGCCTTCTACTCTGATAGTTTATTCTCTTGGACTGCTAAACATTGGAATTCCCTCCCTGTTTCCTTCTTTCCTGATTGTACTACTATGCAAAAGTTTAAATGTAATGTGAACAAACATTTCGCTGCTCAATTCTCCAGATAGTCCCCTGTAGAAATAGTCCCAAATGGTAACCTGTTATATCCAAAAAGCAATATACCTTTCGAATGAACAAGTGTGTGTGTTTTTTTAAAAAGGATGTAAGATGAAGAGATATTATAATTGAAACAGTCTCTAGGATCTTTGAAGTCGGAAATAATGTTCGTTTGGTGTTTCTGCACTATTGGGACGAAATTTCACACGAAAACAATGGTATCTACGTATTCCTCGTATTTTTAAGATGATTATATCCAAAAATTACGAAAATCGATAAGGTAGAAAATTATTTATTAAAGAAAAAAAAAAAAAAATAGAATTTCATGAAAACGATCATAAGACACAGGAGAGTTCAAAAGGGAGGTAATTTCCGTTTCAATTTAAATAAGATGGCAGCAATTTTTCACCTTCTACCATGATTAGTTTTTTTTTTTTTTTTTTTTTCTAATAATTCAATAATATTCAGTTAATTTCGACTGCATAATTTGGAAGCTACTATTGTAACTTATTAGAATTGACAAAAAAATCAGTTGAAACCATCGTTTTTTTTTATCTGAAAACTCCATTTATCGAACATAAAATCTCATCCCAATAGTGTAGAAGCGTTGTTTGTTTTATTACCCTTATCTGTCCACCCACTTGTGGCCAAATTAATGATCTTTACACAATCTGCGGGAAAACTAGTGAACTTAACTGTATAAATAATATCCCTGACCATAAAAAGGTAATGCAGATGTGCACCATCAACATATTTAAACTCTTAATAAAAATCCTGCTGCAGCTGCAAATATCTGTTTTTACTGCTTTTTCATCCCAAACAACGCACAGTGCCACTAAGTCATAAAACACTATTTGGGACAAGATTTGCCAAGATATTATGTAGGGAGTTGGGCAGCAAGATATCTGTTCACATTGCACTTGGACTTCTGCATTTCAGTACAGTTAAGGAAGCAGGAGCCTGGGAGGAGAATTCCAAAATCTAGAAGCTATTTGAGTAGAAGGCTTTACAGCATCTAGGGATCTCTACAGTGTAGGGGTGGGATTTTGCTGCTTGTTGGATTTCTCAGGAGTATTTACAGGAAGGGAGTACTAGTGTTTTGAGTTCGTCCGTGCACTTTCCATTAAAGTACTTGTAAAACAGGTGCAGGGATGCAACATTTCCTCGAAGGGACAGAGGTTGGAGTTTGGCTGACAGTACATGACCCATTAGGTTGGCGACTCTTTTGAACCCTATCTAAGAACAAGAGACTAGTGGCAGATGCAACAGTCTAAATATGACAACAATACTCCATGCATGGGTGAATAGTGGCTTTGTAGAGATGCAGGATACTCTAAGGTGTGAGGAACCTCTTAGCACGGTAGAGAGAGCCGACCTTTCGTTGCATCAGTTTCAGCAATTATCTCCATGTATTTGTTCCAATTCATGTTGTCTGTGATTGTTATGGTCCTTTGTTATTATAAGGTGCAACCAACTAAGTAATATGGTATGTGTTGGATGCACAGTTAAGATTTAATAGGAATTAGTCACCAAAATGCCACATTTGATTTTCTTCAACCAGAAGAGTATGAAAATTGCAAGTGTTTGATAAACAATTGCAATTTTCATACTATTTGCACTTCTCATCTTAAGTGTTATTTTCACATTTTGATTGATGTAACAAAACCCTTTATTTAACCCATGGGGGTAGCAACATAACTGGATAGAAATCCTATGTAATTTCCAATTGTATTTTCAGTGCCCCCCCCCTCCCCACTGAGGATTGAACCTTCAACCTCCAGACGAGTGTAACTTTACACTTGAATTTTAGCAAGTATTTTATCTGACAGAACAAGAGCATGCTACCCCCATGGGTTAAATAAAAAGTTTCGATTCAAAATTCTGTGCTGATTTCAGAGTTTGATAGGATACCTCTGAAGAAGACCAGAAATGATATCAACCGAAACGTTGTGAAAGAAAACATTCAAGATGAGAACAATAGTGCGAAGAATCCAATTTTTTTTTTTTACATAGGCATCACCACTTATCAAGGCCAAGAAGCCACTCAAGGATAAGGATTAAAGAATGTACAGTAGACAATTGGACAATATAGTAATCATTAGTAATGGAAATTTGGTAAATTTGTTAACTTATATGGAATGGCTCATCAAAAACTTGTTTACGTTAGACTTGAAGACAACCATATTGTAGTCAGCTGGAAAGCAGGAAAATGGAAGACAATTCCATAGGCGTGTAGTTCTAAGAAAGAAGCTTTGTTCATGGAATCTACGTTTAGGTTTAGGCATAGATAAAGAGGGGGGATAATTTTTGGTAGTGTTTTCTGCTAGACGAGTGTTTCTTGTGAAAGTTTGTTGAGAGGGGGGGCACCATAGATTGAAGCTCAGTCGAGCACTTACCATTAAAATAACGGTAGAGACAAACTTGCAACATCTCTTCTCTGAGAAAGGAGTTGCAGCGAAGAGAAAAGGACATCTCCTACAAGGCTACGAAGTCTATTTTGAACTCTACCAAGGCAAGATAAGTCCTTTGTAGCAGCTCCTGCGCAGATGTGGCAACAGTATTTCATCCTTGGACGTACCTGGCTCTTATATAGATAGAGAATTACATCAGCAGTGAGATATCTACTGAATCGATAGAAGGATCCCACCATTTTTCCAGCGGCCTTGGCAACAGATTTGATGTATGTGTTCCATTTCAGATCAGGAGTAAAGGTCAAGCCCAGAAGCTTGTCAAAACATGAGGCCTCCCCAAGATGAGAGCCATTCATTTCAATTGACGCCAGATGGAGATCAGAGCGTGATGATGTAAAGATAAAAGCTTAGTTTTAGATGCATTGAAAGTAACAAGCCACCTCTTTCCCCATTGTACCACTTGCTCAAGATCAGAGGAGAGAGAATCGGAGAGAACTTGGTCGTTTACGGTCTTAGATGTGCTACCATAGATGGTAGTGTCATCAACATAAATGTCTACGAATGATGTAAGGATGTGATTTGGAAGATCATTAAAGTATATCAGGAAGAGAGTTGGGCCCAGGATGGATCTCTGAGGGACTCCAGCATTTCTGCTGTGAGCTTCTGATTTCTGCCCATCAACAACTACTCTTATTAACCTATCAGAGAATATGAATAATCAATTTTCATTTAAAAATTTCTGAAAAATAATTGCAGTTTTCTTTTGCTTTGATGTGGTACATCATGCGTAACCCCCCTTCGTCAAACAATTTGCTTTTATGCAACCCAAGATAATCTGATTTGCATACAAACGGTGAGACGTTACGTCAATTCATGTGTCCATTGAAGATAAAATCAGCTACGCATTGCCATGTTTTTGTTTTTTTTAGTTAAGTAACTGGACTTTACAAAATGCGGACATGTTGGCGTTTCCGAGGTAAGTGATTTTCACAATCATTACAATTTTATGTGCCTCTGTACTTTTGCTTTCAGTGGAGAGAGTGTTAGCAGTACAGGGCAAGCTGCTTATTCCTACTTTGCCTAGGCTGGGAGGGGGGGGGTTAGGGTTATTCCTACTCTGCCTGGTGAAAGTCCTGTGGCGATGGAATGAGGGCGTACCGGCAGGTTTGATGGACTGGAGCGCAACTTCGGCACCACTACCCGGATTTCATCAGGTGTCACATCTATGGCTGGGGTTTCAGAGCTCCAATCGGACTCACATTTCACCTTCGACATGGACACTAACCGACCTCCGCATCATCGTCGAAATCGATGGACTGCCTGAGAGAGAGAGACAATTTTATGTTTATGGATTACCATGAGATCGCAGAGAAAAAAAATGACCATCCATGAAGATTATCAAACTTTGAAATCTTAGTCGATCTTGCCGTCATCGTATCTCATTTGACCAGTGTTGAAAAAGAGGATGTAATTTTCCCCTCATTCAGAACTACGCCGACCATTTTATCTGATGCCCTAAACAAACGAATGTTATTCAATACGATTTGTAGATCGGAAACGACACCACCATCAAACAACATCCCTATTGCATAAACCTATATAAGGCAGAAATATGTCAAGAGATCGAATACATGCTCGATCATGACATGATTGAATCTTGTCGGAGTAGGTGCTCATCACCTTGGATATTAGTCAACCAACCTGACAGACTCAACGTGGAAAAGTTGTCTCATCAGGAAGACAACTTCTTGATCAAATATTCACAAGCAACATAAATTGGACCAAATACATTGAGGCATTGTCAAGGCTGCTGCAAAAAATGTGAGCTCCCTCTACCATACTAGAAAATTACTCACAGCAGAGAGTATCCTATATATTTAAAAGGTCATAATTCATCCATACACGGAGTATTCTTACCACTGATGCTTCTACTGCTAATCTCTCCCTCTTGACAATGTCCTCGTTGTATTTGTTTGAGTTCATGTTGTCTGTGAATGGTAAGCAGAAGAGTTATAGGGATGAACTTTCAGGTAGTGTGTAACATTAATGAAGGCAGTGAAATGGTGCAAAATAGTTCCAGGGTAAAGGGGTTAATACCATGCAAACGGTAAATTTGCGATGGGTTTAAATATCAGATTTGGTTTCAGCAACCCCGAAAACCCCTTAAAAAGCAAATTAGAATGGCTGGTGTTCCGTTGTAGTTAAAGGTAATATTTATTCATTTTTCTCTCACGTTTACTATAAAGTGTGGTGTCATCCACAAATATACTCATCTGAGACACAATTTTATCAGGGAGGTCACTTATGAATATCAGAAATAATAAAGGTCCAAAGATCAACTCCTGGAGCACACCCGCATTAATATTGTGTTGTTTAGACGTACAGCCATCGAGGACAAACTGGATTTTTCTATTGTCTAGGAAGGATCTGATTATGTTGAGTATTCATATTTAATTTTTGTGATGTGAAGTTGATACCGCAGCAAAGGTTGTGCAATACCCAACCATATTTCTGACTGCAAATCCACATTTAAAAAAAATTTTTTTTATTACATTTTCACCCCAAACAAGGCACATTGCCACTGTGGTGTAGACTACTGTTAGGGTCAGCAACTACTGGGGCACTATGTTGGGATTTGAGCAGCAAGATGTCGGTTCACGTTACACTTGAACTTCTGCATGTCAGTACAGATAGGGAAGCAGGGACCTGGAATGGAATTCCAGATTCTAGCGGTTCTGGGGAAGAAACTACTGGAGTAGAAAGATCTTCTACATCTAGGGATCTCTACTGTGTGGGGTGGGATTTAGCTGCCTGTCGGGTTTGTCATTCAAGACGACTGGAAAAAAATGGCAAGGTAAGTACATAAAAAAATTTTTATGCACTTTCCCTCCAAATTAGCAACTTCTCGATCATATGTTAGTATGCAAAAAATATATGAATGTTAATATACATGAAATATAACGAGTAAGACGAGATGTCAAAGCGGTATGACGTAATGACACAAGCTAATCGAGGTCCTGTGTATGAACTTTGTTTTTTTTTTACTCGCGTTCATCTTTAACATCGTCACTTGAACACGAAGGCTACTATTTGGAACCAAGGAATGATTAACAAGACGTTGGGTTATGTTACATTTAAACTTCTTTTGTTTTGTTTTAACATGGTAGTCACCACTTATCAAGACCCGGAAGCCACTCGGGGATAAGGGTTATTGCGTGTACAGTAATCAATGGGATAGTATCGTAGTAATCGTTAGTCTAATATGCTTGCCAGCCGGTTTGCCTCAAACTCCACACTGGACCCTTCCAACCACCCTCTGCCTGACTTTCCTTTGCGGACAGACGCCACGCTAGACGATCTAAAGATCACCCCTGCCCAGGTAAACGCTATCATAAAAAACCTTGACACTTCAAAAGCATGTGGACCTGATCTCATTAAAAATGTGCTCAGCCGAAGTAGCTCCAGTTCTCTCCAAACTCTAGAACAATTGCCTTAATGAATCATGCTTTCCGGGCTGTTGGAAAACTGCTTCTGTTGTACCAGTATTCAAGAATTCTGGCGAAAGAACTGACCCATCAAATTATCGCCCCCATTAGCCTCCTCCCACTTTTCTCCAAAATATTTAAGACCATAATTAACCATGCTCTAGTCCGGCACCTTACAGATGCTACACTTTTGACTGACCAACAATATGGATTTAGACAAGCCCGTTCTACAGCTGACATCCTCACTGTAATCTCTGAACGTATATACCATTCACTGGACAAAGCTGGGGAGGGCAGAGCAGTAGCTCCAAATATATCTAAGGCCTTTGACAGGGTATGGCATGAGGGTCTCCTCAGGAAAATTAAATCATACGGTATCACTGGTAGAATACTTAACATAATTAAATCATTCTTAGATAAGAGAAAAATCCAGGTTGTCCTTGACGGTCGTACATCTAAACAGTGTGATATAAATGCTGGAGTGCCTCAGGGGTCTATCCTTGGACCTCTATTGTTCCTAATATTTATTAATGACCTCCCCGACAAAACTGCCTCTGAGATGAGTATATATGCTGTTGACACCACGCTCTATAACAGGCATGACAGGAAAACAAATGAACACATAACTAAAGAAATGGCAAAAACACTAGAGGATGACCTCCAATCTGTAGTGGAATGGGGACATAAATGGATGGTCACATTCAATGCTGCCAAGACTAAACTGGTTTCCTTCAATAATTACAACAAAACCTTCTCTGCCACGAATAGCAATGGCCAGTGACTCCCTGTCTGAGAGTACATCTTTCAAACTGCTTGGCCTAACGTTCCCAGGAAACATGAGTTGGAACAATTATATTGAAAATATTTCCAGGGCTGCTGCGAAAAAGGTAGGCTCTCTCTACCATGCTAGAAAACTACTAATACCTGAAAGTATCCTGTACCTCTATAAGGCCACTATTCGCCCATGTATGGAGTATTGTTGTCACATTTGGGCTGGTGCATCTGCTGCTAGTCTCTCGCTCCTAGACAAGGTTCAAAAGAGAGTTGCCAATCTGATAGGCCCTGAACTAGCATCTAAGCTTCAGCCTCTGTCCCATCGACGAAACGTTGCATCCCTCTGCCTGTTCTACAAGTATTTTAATGGTGAATGCTCTGACAAACTGCAGACACTTGTGCCCCCACGACGTAGACACCCTCGACAAACCTGACAGGCAGCTAAATCCCACCCCCACACAGTAGAGATCCCTAGTTGTAAAAGATCTTTCTACTCCAGTAGTTTCTTCCCCAGAACCGCTAGACTCTGGAATTCCATTCCAGGTCCCTGCTTCTCTAACTGCACTGACATGCAGAAGTTCAAGTGTAACGTGAACCGACATCTTGCTGCTCAAATCCCAACATAGTGCCCCAGTAGTTGCTGCCCCTGATAGTAGCCCCTACACCAAAGTGGCAATGTGCCTTGTTTGAGGTGAAAATGTAATAAAAAAAAAAAAAATAAAAAATAAAAAAAATTTGATAAAGTGTTTTACTTAAGGGGGCGGTTCATCAGGAATTTGTTTATATTGAACTTGAAGACATCCAAGTTTTAGTCAGGTGGGAAACAGGCAAACGGAAGAGAGTTCCGCAGGCGTGCAGTTCTAAGAAAGAAGCTTTTTTCATGGAATCTTCATTTTGGTTTTGACACATAAAGAGTGGGGAAAATTATTGACAGTGGTTTCAGCTAGATGGATGTTTATTGTGAAAGATTGGCAAGGAGTTACCTGAGATTGGAGCTCAGACAAGTACTTGCCATGGAAGTAACGATAAAACAAAGACAGGCTCGCAACGTCCCTTCTATGGGAGAGAGGTTGCAGGGAAAAGAAAAGGGCATCCCCCACCAAGCCACGAAGTCTATTTTGTACTCTGTCAACTGCATATGTCCACTCAGGGAAGCAGGTAGCAGAAAGGAATTCCAAAATCTAGCTGTTCAGAGGAAGAAACTACTAGAGTAGAAAGTTTTCTGGCATTTAGGGACCTCAACAGTGAAGGGGTGTGATTTTGTTGCTAAGCAGGTTTGTCGGGGATATGTACGGGGAGAGGGCATATGTGCAACGAGTTCATCAGAGCACATTGCATTAAAATATTTGTGAAACCGGCACAGAGATGCAGCATTGCGGCGATGGGACAGGGGTTGGAGCTTAGTTGACAAAGTGGGATATATTAGATTGGAAAATCTTTTGTGGACCCTATTCAAGAGGGAGAGGCTAGTGGTAGATCCACCAACCCAGATGTAGCAACAATACTCCATGCATAGGTGAATGGTGGCCTTGTAAAGGTACAGGATACTCTCAGGTGTGAGTAGTCTTCTAGCTTGATAGAGAGAACCCACCTTCTTTGCAGCAGCTTTTGCAATGTCTTCAGTGTATTTGTTCCAGTTCATATTGCCCGTGAATGTTAAAGACAAATTCTCAGGTAGGGTGTCATATGTCATGGATATCGGTGGTTGGAGAGGTTTCTTGTAATTGTTAAATGAAAGCAGCTTAGTCTTATTAGCATTAAATGTTACCTTCCATTTGCGGCCCCATTCCACTACTAGAGGTCTGGAGGTCATTTTCTAACAATTCTGCCATTATCTTAGATTTGTGTACATCCATTCTTCCCTCATGCATGTTATAGAGCATTTTATCATCAGCAAATATATCCATCTCAGACACAATATTATCAGAGTTGTCGTTAATGAATATCAGGAAGAGTAATGGCCCAAGGATCGACTCTTAAGGCACTCCTGCATTAATTGCTGTTTGGATGAACGTTCATCAATGACAACCTGGATGGCCCTTTTGTCTAGGAAGGATTTAATTATGTTTAGTATTTGTCCAATTATATCATTGCGATTTAATTTTCATTAGCAGCCCTTCATGCCAGACTTTGTCAAAGACCTTGCATATATCAAGGGTTACAGTCCTGTCTTCGCTCACCTTATCTGGGGCATGGTATATATGTTCAGAGATGACTAAAAATATCTGTGGTAGAATGACATTGCCTAAATCCATGCTGTTTGTCAGAGAGAAAATGAGCTTTTGCAAGGTGGTGAACTAGTGCTTGATTAATTAATGTCTCAAAGATTTTAGTGAAGATGGGGAAGAGGCTGATAGGACGATAATTGAGAGGGTCAGTCCTTTCATCAGAATTCTTGTACACTGATACCACAGAGGCCACTTTCCAGCTGTTAGGAAAGCAAGATTCAGCAAAGCATTTATTGTAGAGCTTGGAAAGTACAGGGGCTAGCTCAGCCGAGAATTTCTTAATTAGTAAAACGGAAATGAGATCAGGCTCACACGCCTTGGAGGTGTCTAAGTTTTTTTATGATATCACGAACTTGAGCAGAGGTGCTCTTTACATCATCTAGTGTGGCTTTAGTCTACATAAGTAAATTTGCGAGGGAGTTGTTAGTTGGTTCCAAGGTGAAGTTGGAGGTGAATCGCCGGGAAAGCAGTTCGGCCATCTCGGTTGCCGTATATGCGACTTTTTAATTGTTGGATAGTTGGGGAATTACTAAAGACTATTAAAGATACCTGATTTAATGTGTGTCATAGTAGTTATGTCCCCTTGTTATAACTCTGAAGTTCAGAAGAGTTATCGCCCTTAGTTGTTATGGACTTTCTGGTAATGAGGTCTTATAAATAAAGTATGTGTTTATCTAGCTCTAATCTTATTCATCCATTTTCATTTTTTGTAATGTTAAAATCTAGTTGTTAGCGTTAATATTATAAGCGTTGTTACAGTAAAAAAAAAAAAAAAAAAAGTCGCCGCAACTTTAAAAGTTTCATCTTTGTTTTATTCTTTGTATTTTTCATTCTTTGTATTTTTTTTGTTTTTAAGGTTAAAAACTAATTTTTTAAAAACTTTACCATAACATTTATTTTTTAATTAAAAAAAAAAAAATTGCCGCAGCTTCCTTTTTAAATGCTTTTATCAAATGAATATATCGTTGGTTTTCTTAATAGTCGCGTAAAGTTTATATTGTATGTTATCAAATTTGTTACATTTAAAAAAATCGTCATAGCTTTCTTTTCTTTTCTTTTTTTTTTTTAATGTCTTGATTTAATAAAAAATATGGCTGCATCGCACGTCCTAAATTATGAGATGAAAAAAAAAAAAAAAAAAAAAAAAGAAAAAAAATGAACGAATCTCTTAGTAAAATAGTTTCCCCTCTCCATAGCGAAAGTGCGTTAGTCACGTCCCTTGTTATGGACGAGGGGAAAAATTAAGATTCAATTCTTGATAAAGGATAAATTCAAAGCGGGAACACTTGATAAAAATAACTTTTCCGTTAAAAAAAAAGAAATAAGAAAAAAAAGTTTCTTATCCAGAATTCAACTTAATTAAAAAACAAAAGTACATGATGTACGAATCCATCACATAACGAAAATGTCATATTCCAAAAATCACATAAATTTATCAAGTAGTTCTTTTAACATAGAAAATCATTTTATTACGATTTTTATCGATTTCAATAGTAAATCTTAGCCATTACAATGCTGATTTTGTATTTCGGTAGTTCGAATTGCATTGTCGCTTCCTTATTTATTAAACATGGCGGATCAGAACTTAACATCTTACTTTGTCATAAAATTTGATGTTTTTAGTTTAAAAAAAAGTACTTGATGAATTTATATGATTTTTGTAAGATATTTTCGTCTCGTGACTGTACCTACATCGTAAAGATTGTTGTGTACTTTAAAAACAAATTTGTAATTAGGTTAAATTCCGGACTTGCACCAAAAATATAATTAAACGATGAACCATTTTAACATAAAATCTATTTAACACATGTAATTTGAAGAAAAACACGTTTGAAATGTGTAAATATGTTCGAATAACCGATAGGTTAACAAAATGGAGGCATGTAACCAACGACGGAGTATTGTTATGTGAAAACGAAACGTCGTTGACTTGAAATGAACGAACACACACACACACACACACACACACACACACACACACACACACACACACACACACACACACACACACACACACACAAACAACTTTAATAATTGCAAGAAAGCAATTTCAAATTATCTATACGAGCGTTTGCAATATATATTTTAAAACATTTATTTACAAACATAACATTCCTCTTCGAATTAAGTATTTACCCGATTTTATATATAAACTATTTTCCATATTTATTTTGTATTTCATTCCTCACATTCTACGAGCGATATTTTTGACCAAGGAGGAAGAATTGCTGCTTTCTTGGGACGGAAGTTATTCATCTCACTTATCGTTGACTGGGTTTTGACTTGAAGTTTTTTTTTTTTTTAAACTCTTTACATGAAGTGACTTCATGCCTTCTCTGTGGCGATTTCCATTAAACAAAAAATAATGGAATTTTTATTTTTTATAACATATCTAACTATACATTCTTTTTCCTTCATCCTCCATACGTTTTCTCATTAAATATTTGCTTTTAATTAGTTTTTAATTAAAAACTATCTCAAGACAAAGTAAATGAGCAAGGGCAAATAACTCTAAATATGGTCGAGTTATTTCCCCTTAATTTCAGCCATATTGTCTTTTAAGTTTTTTTTTTTTTTTTACACAGGAATCACCACTTCTCAAGGCCTGGAGGCCACTCGAGGATAAGTGTTAATGGATTTACTTCTGAAGAGTTTCAAAACCGGAACATGTTTGGATTGGTGAACATGCAACATAACCAATTGTAATGTTAAACAAACAACAGCAAATTCAAAGTGATTATATAGGAGGGAAATGTTGGCCATTTCTCTCCTAATAATTACTTAAATAAACACAAGGCCAAACGACATTGCTTTTAACAAAACAATAATAAAGGGTTTATTTAAAAAAAAAAACGAGATTGTATCTCAGAATGGAGAGCAAGAAAGAAAGTGTAAATGTCTGTTTGAAGGTGTCGTCTGCCATCAGACTACAGTCCTCAACAAGTAGCAGTGGGAGGGGTGAGTGAGAGAGGCCTGTATAGGTCGCTTGCTGGCGTCTCTCTGGCGATCGCAGCTGAGATCCCAAAGGGCTAAAAATAGTCCTTAAGGGGACAGCTCAAATCAATGCGCCCTGCCAACGTATTGGTCAGTGTGGTCGAATCACTTTGGCACCGGGCATTGATCCGCTTATAGTAAATAGTTTGTTAACTGCTACAATTACACCAAATTTGTGGTTGAACATGTTAGATTAAAACAAACCAAAAACATTTAGAGAACAAGCAATGCGATCCGGTTTTATGATCAAATGCATAAAAAGAAAAAAATCTCTAAAATAATTTGAAAATATGACAAATATTTCCTACTTAAAATTCCTTTCTAAAATACTGAAAGTTCCAATAAAATAGAAATAAAAACAAACAAGGTGGACCAGACAAACTAAATTTTCGCCAAGTGGTTAAAAAAAAAAAAAAAAGAAGTAGAAAACGGATATATAACAAATGTTACCAAAGGCAAGATAACTTACTCTTTTTTTCCAGCTGGATTAGATCTTTAACTTATTTTCAATCGCTTATTCGTATTGAATTTAATAGTGTTGACTGGTGAGTTAAAGCAAGAAAAAAAAAAAAAAAAAAAAAAAAAAAAAAAGCGTTCGTCTGCATCGTTTCGAAACAAGTCGACATTACGTATTCGATCTAAGGGAGATAATCAAGTTTTAATATTTAGAGAATTCTAGAGTTATTCTCCTTGAGTACACGCTCTTTTAACAATTATATTATTTTTTATTTAACAAATGTAGACGTGTGCGTGTGTTATATATATATATATATATATATATATATATATATATATATATATATATATATATATATATATATATATATATATATATAAGTGAAACTGTGTGTATGTGTACATTTCCCTACCAAATTACTCTGTCAATTTTCAGTTTCGAGGTTGGACATAAGGGGTATTGGGATTTGGGGAAATCTTTTTAATCGGTTTTCGGCCAGAAATTTGGCTGTCGAGGGGTCAAAGTTCAATGATTTGACCTTTGAAATATCTACCAAACTCCTCTGCCAATTTTGGGTCTAAACACTTGAAACCTTGAATGTAGGTTACTTGGACATGAATCAAACTTTTTAATTTGATTTGAGCCCAAAACAATAAATGTTAAGGGTCAAAGTTAAAAAAATTTGACCTCTGTGGTCTCTACCAAATTACTCAGCCAATTCTTGGTGTAAACATTTGAAATTTTACATAAAGTATATTTAGACATACAGCAAGCTTTTTAATCGGTTTTTGGGCGAAATTTCGGCTGCCAAGGAGTCAAAGTTCAAAGGATTTGATCCCTTGCGGTCTCTAGCAAAATATTCAGCCAATTTTGGGTCTAAACATTTTAAATTTTATATAAAGGGTATTCAGACATGCAACAAGCTTTTAAATCAGTTTTTAGGCGAAAATTTGACTGCCAATAGGGCAAAGTTGAAAGAGTTGACCTTGTCAGACTCGACCAAACTTCTTTGCCAATTT